>NC_052331.1:41750810-41842221 GCF_016432855.1 Salvelinus namaycush | reverse complement strand
CAGTATAGCACTCCCAACGCTGACCCTTATCACCCTCGTCAGTATAGCATCTCCCAACGCTGACCCTTATTCACCCTTGTCAGTCTGTCAGTATAGCATCTCCCATCGCTGACCCTTATTCACCCTCTGACAGTATAGCATCTCCAACGCTGACCTTATTCCCCTCTGTCAGTATAGCATCTCCCAACACTGACCCTATTCACCCCTATGTCATCTGTCAGTATAGCATCTCCCAACGCTGACCTATTCACCCTCTGTCAGTATAGCATCTCTCCATCGCTGACCCTTATTCACCCTTGTCAGTAATAGCATCTCCCATCGCTGACCCTTATTCACCCTCTGTCAGTATAGCATCTCCCATACGCTGACCCTATTCACCCTCTGTCAGTATAGCATCTCCCAACCTGACCCTTATTCACCCTTGTCAGTCGTCAGTATAGCATCTCCCACGCTGACCCTTATTACCCTCTGTCAGTATAGCATCTCCCATCGCTGACCCTTATTCACCCTCTGTCAGTATAGCATCTCCCAACACTGACCTTAACTCGTCAGTATAGCATTCCCAACGCTGACCCTTATTCACCCTCTGTCATGTTATAGCACTTCCCCATCATGACCCTTATTCACCCTCTCGTCAGTATAGCATCTCCACAACGCTGACCCTTATTCACCCTCTGTCAGTATAGCATCTCCATCGCTGACCCTTATTCACACTCTGTCAGTCTGTCAGTATAGCATCTCCCAACATGACCCTTATTCACCCTCTGTCAGTATAGCATCTCCAACGCTGACCCTTATTCACCCTCTGTCAGTATAGCATCTCCCACGATGACCCTTATTCACCCTCTCATCTGTCAGTATAGCATCTCCCAACGCTGACCCTTATTCACCCTCTGTCAGTATAGCATTCCCAACGTGACCCTTATTCACCCTCTGTCTCAGTATAGCATCTCCCAACGCTGACCCTTATTCACCCTCTGTCAGTATAGCATCTCCCAACGCTGACCTATTCACCCTCTGTCAGTATAGCATCTCCCAACGCTGACCCTTATTCACCTTGTCAGTATAGCATCTCCCAACGCTGACCCTTATTCACCCTCTGTCAGTATAGCATCTCCCAACGCTGACCCTTATTCACCCTCTGTCAGTATAGCATCTCCCACACGGACCCTTATACACCCTGTCAGTATAGCATCTCCCACGCTGACCCTTATTCACCCTCTGTCAGTTATAGCATCTCCCACGCTGACCCTTATTCACCCTCTGTCAGTATAGCATCTCCCACGCTGACCCATCACCCTTGTCAGTATAGCATTCCCAACGCTGACCCTTATTCACCCTCTGTCAGTATAGCATCTCCCACGCTGACCCTTATTCACCCTCTGTCAGTCGTATAGCATCTCCCAACGCTGACCCTTATTCACCCTCTGTCAGTATAGCATCTCCCAACGCTGACCCTTATTCACCCTCGTGGTCAGTATAGCATCTCCCAACGCTGACCCTTATTCAACCCTCGTCAGTATAGCATCTCCAACCTGACCCTTATTCACCCTCTGTCAGTATAGCATCTCCCATCGCTGACCCTATTCACCTCTGTCAGTATAGCATCTCCCATCGCTGACCCTTATTCACCCTCTGTCAGTATAGCATCTCCCATCGCGACCCTTATTCACCCTCTGTCAGTATAGCATCTCCCAACACTGACCTTATTCACCCTCTGTCAGTATAGCATCTCCCAACGCTGACCCTTATTCACCTCTTCAGTCTGTCAGTATAGCATCTCATCGACTGACCCTTATTCACCCTCTGTCAGTATAGCATCTCCCAACACTGACCCTTATTCACCCTTGTCAGTATACGATCTCCCATCGCTGACCCTTATTCACCTCTGTCAGTATAGCATCTCTCCACGCTGACCCTTATTCACCCTCTGTCAGTATAGCATATCCCAACGCTGACCCTTATTCACCCTCGTCAGTATGCATCTCCCAACGCGACCCTATTCACCCCTCTGTCAGTATAGCATCTCCAACACTGACCCTTATTCACCCTCTGTCAGTATAAATCTCCCAACGCTGACCCTTATTCACCCTCTGTCAGTATAGCATCTCCCACGCTGACCCTTATTCCCCTCTGTCAGTATAGCATCTCCCACGCTGGACCCTTATTCACCCCTGTCAGTATAGCATCTTCCATCGCTGACCCTTATTCACCCTCTGTCAGTATAGCATCTCCCAACCTGACCCTTATTCACCTCTGTCAGTATAGCATCCCAACGCTGACCCTTATTCACCCTCTGTCAGTCTGTCCGTATAGCATCTCCCAACGCTGACCTTATTCACCCTCTGTCAGTATAGCATCTCCCAACGCTGACCCTTATTCACCTCTGTCAGTATAGCATCTCCCAACGCTGACCTTATTCACCCTCTGTCAGTATAGCATCTCCACGCTGACCCTTATTCACCCTCTGTCAGTATAGCATTCCCATCGCTGACCCTTATTCACCTCTGTCAGTATAGCATCTCCCACGCTGACCCTTATTCACCCTCTGTCAGGTATGATCTCCCATCCACTGACCCTTATTTCACCTCTGTCAGTATAGCTCTCCCATCGCTGACCTTATTCACCCTCTGTCAGTATAGCATCTCCCATCGCTGACCCTTATTCACCCTCTGTCAGTATAGCATATCCAACGCTGACCCTTATTCACCTCTGTCAGTATAGCATCTCCCATCGCTGACCCTATTTCACCCTCTGTCAGTATAGCATCTCCCAACACTGACCCTTATTCACCCTCTGTCAGTATAGCATCTCCCAACCTGACCTTATTCACCCTCTGTCAGTATAGATCCCTCTCTCCCCCTCTAACATCTCCCACACTGACCCTTATTCTACCCTCTGTCAGTATAACATCTCCCATCGCTGACCCTTATTCACCCTCTGTCAGTATAGCATCTCCCATCGCTGACCCTTATTCACCCTCTGTCAGTATAGCATCTTCCAACACTGACCCTATTCCACCTCTCTGTCAGTATAGCATCTCCAACGCTGACCCTTATTCACCCTCTGTCAGTATAGCATCTCCCATCGCTGACCCTTTCACCCTCTGTCAGTATAGCATCTCCCACGCTGACCCATTATCACCCTCTGTCAGTATAGCATCTCCCAACCGCTGACCCTTATTCACCCTCTGTCAGTATAGCATCTCCCATCGCTGACCCTTATTCACCCTCTGTCAGTATAGCATCCTCCAACGCTGACTTAACCTCTGTCATCTGTCAGTATAGCATCTCCCATCGCTGACCCTTATCACCCTCTTCATCTGTCAGTATAGCATCTCCCAACCTGACCCTTATTCACCCTCTGTCAGTATAGCATCTCCCAACGCTGACCCTTATTCACCCTCTGTCAGTATAGCATCTCCCAACCTGACCCTTATTCACCCTCTGTCAGTATAGCATCTCCCAACGCTGACCCTTATTCACCCTCTGTCAGTATAGCATCTCCCATCGCTGACCCTTATTCACCCTCGTCAGTATAGCATCTCCCAACACTGACCCTTATTCACCTCTGTGTCAGATATAGCATCTCCAACACTGACCCTTATTCACCCCTCTGTCAGTATAGCATCTCCAACGCGACCTTATTCACCCTCTGTCAGTATTAGCATCTCCATCGCTGACCTTATTCACCCTCTGTCAGTATAGCATCTCCCAACGCTGCATTATCACCCTCTGTCAGTATAGCATCTCCCATCGCTGACACTTATTCACCCTCTGTAGTATAGCATCTCCCATCGCTGACCCTTATTCCCCTCTGTCAGTATAGCATCTCCCAACGTGACCCTTATCACCCTGCTCTGTCAGTATAGCATCTCCCAACCTGACCCTTATTCAACCTCTGCAGTATAGCATCTCCCACGCTGACCCTTATTCACCCTCTGTCAGATAGCATCTCCCATCGCTGACCCTATTCACCCTCTGTCAGTATAGCAATCCAATCGCTGACCCTTATTCACCCTTGTCAGTATAGCATCTCCCAACCTGACCCTTATTCACCCTCTGTCAGTATAGCATCTCCCAACGCTGACCCTTATTCACCCTCTGTCAGTATAGCATCTCCCAACGTGACCCTTATTCACCCTCTGTCAGTATAGCATCTCCCATCGCTGACCCTTATTCACCCTCTGTCAGTATATGCATCTCCCAACAGCTGACCCTTATTCACCCTCTGTCAGTATAGCATTCCCAACACTGACCCTTATTCACCCTCTGTCAGTATAGCATCTCCACCGCTGACCCTTATTCACCCTCTGTCAGTATAGCATTCTCCCATCGCTGACTTATTCACCCTCTGTCAGTATAGCATCTCCAACGCTGACCCTTATTCACCCTCTGTAGTATAGCATCTCCCACGCTGACCCTTATTCACCCTCTGTCAGTATAGCATCTCCCACGCTGACCCTTATTCCCCTCTGTCAGTATAGCATCTCCCAACGCTGACCCTTATTCACCCTCTGTCAGTATGTCAGTATAGCATCTCCCACACTGACCCTTATTCACCCTCTGTCAGTATACATCTCCCATCGCTGACCCTTATTCACCTCTGTGCAGTATAGCATCTCCCATCGCTGACCCTTATTCACCCTTGTCAGTATAGCATCTCCCATCGCTGACCCTTATTCACCCTCTGTCTGTCAGTATAGCATCTCCATGCTGACCCTTATTCACCCTCTGTCAGTATAGCATCTCCATCGGACCTTATTCACCCTCTGTCAGTATGTCAGTTCATCTCCCATCGCTGACCCTTATTCACCCTCTGTCAGTATAGATCTCCCATCGCTGACCCTTATCACCCTCTGTCAGTCTGTCAGTATCGCATCTCCCATCGCTGACCCTTATTCACCCTCTGTCAGTATAACATCTTCCCAGCTGACCCTTACACCCTCTGTCAGGATAGCCCACTATGACAGAAACACAAGGTATTCATGTCTCCAGTACTGTAGCCTGGTTTAAAACGCACCTATGACAGAAACACAAGGTATTCCATTCTCCAGTACTGTAGCTGTTAAACCACACTATGACAGAAACAGAAGTATTCATGTCTCCAGTACTGTAGCCTGGTTGAACCCCCACGTGACAGAAACAGAAGGTATTCATGCTCCAGACTGTAGGCCGGGTTAAACCACACTATGACAGAGAACAGAAGGTATTCATCTCCAGTACTGTAGCCTGGTTAAACCCAATATGACAGAAACAGAAGGTATTTATGCTCCAGTACTGTATCCTGGTTAAACCCCCACTATGACAGAAACACAAGGTATTCATGCTCCAAGTTACTGTAGCCTGGTTAAACCCCACTATGACGAAAACACAAGATATTCATGCTCCATACTGTAGCCTGGTTAAACTCCCACTATACAGAACCAGGTATTCATGTCTCCATTACTGTAGCCTGGTTAAACCCCACTATGACAGAAACACAAGGTATTCATGCTCCAGTACTGTAGCCTGGTTAAACCCCACTATGACAGAAACACAGAGGTATTCATTCTCCAGTACTGTAGCCTGGTTAAACCCACTATGACAGAAACACAAGGTATTCATGCTCCATACTGTAGCCTGGTTAAACCACACTATGACAGAACACAAGGTATTCATGCTCCAGTACTGTAGCCTGGTTAAACCACACTATGACAGAAACACAAGGTATTCATTCTCCAGTACTGTAGCCTGGTTAAACCACACTATGACAGAAACACAAGGTATTCATTCTCCAGTACTGTAGCCTGGTTAAACCACACTATGACAGAAACAGAAGGTATTCATTCTCCAGTACTGTAGCCTGGTTGAACCCCACTATGACAGAAACAGAAGGTATTCATGCTCCAGTACTGTAGCCTGGTTAAACCACACTATGACAGAAACAGAAGGTATTCATTCTCCAGTACTGTAGCCTGGTTAAACCCCACTATGACAGAAACAGAAGGTATTTATGCTCCAGTACTGTAGCCTGGTTAAACCCCACTATGACAGAAACACAAGGTATTCATGCTCCAGTACTGTAGCCTGGTTAAACCCCACTATGACAGAAACACAAGATATTCATGCTCCAGTACTGTAGCCTGGTTAAACCCCACTATGACAGAAACACAAGGTATTCATGCTCCAGTACTGTAGCCTGGTTAAACCCCACTATGACAGAAACACAAGGTATTCATGCTCCAGTGCTGTAGCCTGGTTAAACCCCACTATGACAGAAACAGAAGGTATTTATGCTCCATTACTGTAGCCTGGTTAAACCCCACTATGACAGAAACAGAAGGTATTTATGCTCCAGTACTGTAGCCTGGTTAAACCCCACTATGACAGAAACACAAGGTATTCATGCTCCAGTACTGTAGCCTGGTTAAACCACACTATGACAGAAACATGAGGTATTTATGCTCCATTACTGTAGCCTGGTTAAACCACACTATGACAGAAACAGAAGGTATTTATGCTCCATTACTGTAGCCTGGTTAAACGCCACTATGACAGAAACACAAGGTATTCATGCTCCAGTACTGTAGCCTGGTTAAACCACACTATGACAGAAACACAAGGTATTCATTCTCCAGTACTGTAGCTTGGTTAAACCACACTATGACAGAAACACAAGGTATTCATGCTCCAGTACTGTAGCCTGGTTAAACCCCACTATGACAGAAACACAAGGTATTCATGCTCCAGTACTGTAGCCTGGTTAAACCACACTATGACAGAAACAGAAGGTATTCATGCTCCAGTACCGTAGCCTGGTTGAACCCCACTATGACAGAAACACAAGGTATTCATTCTCCATTACTGTAGCCTGGTTAAACCCCACTATGACAGAAACAGAAGGTATGCATGCTCCAGTACTGTAGCCTGGTTAAACCCCACTATGACAGAAACACAAGGTATTCATTCTCCAGTACTGTAGCCTGGTTAAACGCCACTATGACAGAAACACAAGGTATTCATGCTCCAGTACTGTAGCCTGGTTAAACCCCACTATGACAGAAACACAAGGTATGCATGCTCCAGTACTGTAGCCTGGTTAAACCACACTATGACAGAAACAGAAGGTATTTATGCTCCAGTACTGTAGCCTGGTTAAACCCCACTATGACAGAAACATGAGGTATTCATGCTCCAGTACTGTAGCCTGGTTAAACCCCACTATGACAGAAACACAAGGTATTCATGCTCCAGTACTGTAGCCTGGTTAAACCACACTATGACAGAAACATGAGGTATTCATGCTCCAGTACTGTAGCCTGGTTAAACCACACTATGACAGAAACATGAGGTATTCATGCTCCAGTACCGTAGCCTGGTTAAACCACACTATGACAGAAACATGAGGTATTCATGCTCCAGTACCGTAGCCTGGTTAAACCACACTATGACAGAAACAGAAGGTATTCATTCTCCAGTACTGTAGCCTGGTTAAACCCCACTATGACAGAAACACAAGGTATTCATGCTCCAGTACTGTAGCCTGGTTAAACCCCACTATGACAGAAACACAAGGTATTCATGCTCCATTACTGTAGCCTGGTTAAACCCCACTATGACAGAAACACAAGGTATTCATTCTCCAGTACTGTAGCCTGGTTAAACCCCACTATGACAGAAACACAAGGTATTCATTCTCCAGTACTGTAGCCTGGTTAAACGCCACTATGACAGAAACACAAGGTATTCATGCTCCAGTACTGTAGCCTGGTTAAACGCCACTATGACAGAAACACAAGGTATTCATGCTCCAGTACTGTAGCCTGGTTAAACCCCACTATGACAGAAACACAAGGTATTCATGCTCCAGTACTGTAGCCTGGTTAAACCCCACTATGACAGAAACACAAGGTATTCATGCTCCAGTACTGTAGCCTGGTTAAACCACACTATGACAGAAACACAAGGTATTCATTCTCCAGTACTGTAGCCTGGTTAAACCACACTATGACAGAAACACAAGGTATTCATGCTCCAGTACTGTAGCCTGGTTAAACCACACTATGACAGAAACAGAAGGTATTCATTCTCCAGTACTGTAGCCTGGTTAAACCCCACTATGACAGAAACACAAGGTATTCATTCTCCAGTACTGTAGCCTGGTTAAACCCCACTATGACAGAAACACAAGGTATTCATTCTCCAGTACTGTAGCCTGGTTAAACCACACTATGACAGAAACACAAGGTATTCATTCTCCAGTACTGTAGCCTGGTTAAACCACACTATGACAGAAACACAAGGTATTCATTCTCCAGTACTGTAGCCTGGTTAAACCACACTATGACAGAAACACAAGGTATTCATTCTCCAGTACTGTAGCCTGGTTAAACCACACTATGACAGAAACACAAGGTATTCATTCTCCAGTACTGTAGCCTGGTTAAACCACACTATGACAGAAACAGAAGGTATTCATTCTCCAGTACTGTAGCCTGGTTGAACCCCACTATGACAGAAACAGAAGGTATTCATGCTCCAGTACTGTAGCCTGGTTAAACCACACTATGACAGAAACAGAAGGTATTCATTCTCCAGTACTGTAGCCTGGTTAAACCCCACTATGACAGAAACAGAAGGTATTTATGCTCCAGTACTGTAGCCTGGTTAAACCCCACTATGACAGAAACACAAGGTATTCATGCTCCAGTACTGTAGCCTGGTTAAACCCCACTATGACAGAAACACAAGATATTCATGCTCCAGTACTGTAGCCTGGTTAAACCCCACTATGACAGAAACACAAGGTATTCATGCTCCAGTACTGTAGCCTGGTTAAACCCCACTATGACAGAAACACAAGGTATTCATGCTCCAGTGCTGTAGCCTGGTTAAACCCCACTATGACAGAAACAGAAGGTATTTATGCTCCATTACTGTAGCCTGGTTAAACCCCACTATGACAGAAACAGAAGGTATTTATGCTCCAGTACTGTAGCCTGGTTAAACCCCACTATGACAGAAACAGAAGGTATTCATTCTCCAGTACTGTAGCCTGGTTAAACGCCACTATGACAGAAACACAAGGTATTCATGCTCCAGTACTGTAGCCTGGTTAAACGCCACTATGACAGAAACACAAGGTATTCATGCTCCAGTACTGTAGCCTGGTTAAACCCCACTATGACAGAAACACAAGGTATTCATGCTCCAGTACTGTAGCCTGGTTAAACCCCACTATGACAGAAACACAAGGTATTCATGCTCCAGTACTGTAGCCTGGTTAAACCACACTATGACAGAAACACAAGGTATTCATTCTCCAGTACTGTAGCCTGGTTAAACCACACTATGACAGAAACACAAGGTATTCATGCTCCAGTACTGTAGCCTGGTTAAACCACACTATGACAGAAACAGAAGGTATTCATTCTCCATTACTGTAGCCTGGTTAAACCCCACTATGACAGAAACACAAGGTATTCATTCTCCAGTACTGTAGCCTGGTTAAACCCCACTATGACAGAAACACAAGGTATTCATTCTCCAGTACTGTAGCCTGGTTAAACCACACTATGACAGAAACACAAGGTATTCATTCTCCAGTACTGTAGCCTGGTTAAACCACACTATGACAGAAACACAAGGTATTCATTCTCCAGTACTGTAGCCTGGTTAAACCACACTATGACAGAAACACAAGGTATTCATTCTCCAGTACTGTAGCCTGGTTAAACCACACTATGACAGAAACACAAGGTATTCATTCTCCAGTACTGTAGCCTGGTTAAACCACACTATGACAGAAACAGAAGGTATTCATTCTCCAGTACTGTAGCCTGGTTGAACCCCACTATGACAGAAACAGAAGGTATTCATGCTCCAGTACTGTAGCCTGGTTAAACCACACTATGACAGAAACAGAAGGTATTCATTCTCCAGTACTGTAGCCTGGTTAAACCCCACTATGACAGAAACAGAAGGTATTTATGCTCCAGTACTGTAGCCTGGTTAAACCCCACTATGACAGAAACACAAGGTATTCATGCTCCAGTACTGTAGCCTGGTTAAACCCCACTATGACAGAAACACAAGATATTCATGCTCCAGTACTGTAGCCTGGTTAAACCCCACTATGACAGAAACACAAGGTATTCATGCTCCAGTACTGTAGCCTGGTTAAACCCCACTATGACAGAAACACAAGGTATTCATGCTCCAGTGCTGTAGCCTGGTTAAACCCCACTATGACAGAAACAGAAGGTATTTATGCTCCATTACTGTAGCCTGGTTAAACCCCACTATGACAGAAACAGAAGGTATTTATGCTCCAGTACTGTAGCCTGGTTAAACCCCACTATGACAGAAACACAAGGTATTCATGCTCCAGTACTGTAGCCTGGTTAAACCACACTATGACAGAAACATGAGGTATTTATGCTCCATTACTGTAGCCTGGTTAAACCACACTATGACAGAAACAGAAGGTATTTATGCTCCATTACTGTAGCCTGGTTAAACGCCACTATGACAGAAACACAAGGTATTCATGCTCCAGTACTGTAGCCTGGTTAAACCACACTATGACAGAAACACAAGGTATTCATTCTCCAGTACTGTAGCCTGGTTAAACCACACTATGACAGAAACACAAGGTATTCATGCTCCAGTACTGTAGCCTGGTTAAACCCCACTATGACAGAAACACAAGGTATTCATGCTCCAGTACTGTAGCCTGGTTAAACCACACTATGACAGAAACAGAAGGTATTCATGCTCCAGTACCGTAGCCTGGTTGAACCCCACTATGACAGAAACACAAGGTATTCATTCTCCATTACTGTAGCCTGGTTAAACCCCACTATGACAGAAACAGAAGGTATGCATGCTCCAGTACTGTAGCCTGGTTAAACCCCACTATGACAGAAACACAAGGTATTCATTCTCCAGTACTGTAGCCTGGTTAAACGCCACTATGACAGAAACACAAGGTATTCATGCTCCAGTACTGTAGCCTGGTTAAACCCCACTATGACAGAAACACAAGGTATGCATGCTCCAGTACTGTAGCCTGGTTAAACCACACTATGACAGAAACAGAAGGTATTTATGCTCCAGTACTGTAGCCTGGTTAAACCCCACTATGACAGAAACATGAGGTATTCATGCTCCAGTACTGTAGCCTGGTTAAACCCCACTATGACAGAAACACAAGGTATTCATGCTCCAGTACTGTAGCCTGGTTAAACCACACTATGACAGAAACATGAGGTATTCATGCTCCAGTACTGTAGCCTGGTTAAACCACACTATGACAGAAACATGAGGTATTCATGCTCCAGTACCGTAGCCTGGTTAAACCACACTATGACAGAAACATGAGGTATTCATGCTCCAGTACCGTAGCCTGGTTAAACCACACTATGACAGAAACAGAAGGTATTCATTCTCCAGTACTGTAGCCTGGTTAAACCCCACTATGACAGAAACACAAGGTATTCATGCTCCAGTACTGTAGCCTGGTTAAACCCCACTATGACAGAAACACAAGGTATTCATGCTCCATTACTGTAGCCTGGTTAAACCCCACTATGACAGAAACACAAGGTATTCATTCTCCAGTACTGTAGCCTGGTTAAACCCCACTATGACAGAAACACAAGGTATTCATTCTCCAGTACTGTAGCCTGGTTAAACGCCACTATGACAGAAACACAAGGTATTCATGCTCCAGTACTGTAGCCTGGTTAAACGCCACTATGACAGAAACACAAGGTATTCATGCTCCAGTACTGTAGCCTGGTTAAACCCCACTATGACAGAAACACAAGGTATTCATGCTCCAGTACTGTAGCCTGGTTAAACCCCACTATGACAGAAACACAAGGTATTCATGCTCCAGTACTGTAGCCTGGTTAAACCACACTATGACAGAAACACAAGGTATTCATTCTCCAGTACTGTAGCCTGGTTAAACCACACTATGACAGAAACACAAGGTATTCATGCTCCAGTACTGTAGCCTGGTTAAACCACACTATGACAGAAACAGAAGGTATTCATTCTCCAGTACTGTAGCCTGGTTAAACCCCACTATGACAGAAACACAAGGTATTCATTCTCCAGTACTGTAGCCTGGTTAAACCCCACTATGACAGAAACACAAGGTATTCATTCTCCAGTACTGTAGCCTGGTTAAACCACACTATGACAGAAACACAAGGTATTCATTCTCCAGTACTGTAGCCTGGTTAAACCACACTATGACAGAAACACAAGGTATTCATTCTCCAGTACTGTAGCCTGGTTAAACCACACTATGACAGAAACACAAGGTATTCATTCTCCAGTACTGTAGCCTGGTTAAACCACACTATGACAGAAACACAAGGTATTCATTCTCCAGTACTGTAGCCTGGTTAAACCACACTATGACAGAAACAGAAGGTATTCATTCTCCAGTACTGTAGCCTGGTTGAACCCCACTATGACAGAAACAGAAGGTATTCATGCTCCAGTACTGTAGCCTGGTTAAACCACACTATGACAGAAACAGAAGGTATTCATTCTCCAGTACTGTAGCCTGGTTAAACCCCACTATGACAGAAACAGAAGGTATTTATGCTCCAGTACTGTAGCCTGGTTAAACCCCACTATGACAGAAACACAAGGTATTCATGCTCCAGTACTGTAGCCTGGTTAAACCCCACTATGACAGAAACACAAGATATTCATGCTCCAGTACTGTAGCCTGGTTAAACCCCACTATGACAGAAACACAAGGTATTCATGCTCCAGTACTGTAGCCTGGTTAAACCCCACTATGACAGAAACACAAGGTATTCATGCTCCAGTGCTGTAGCCTGGTTAAACCCCACTATGACAGAAACAGAAGGTATTTATGCTCCATTACTGTAGCCTGGTTAAACCCCACTATGACAGAAACAGAAGGTATTTATGCTCCAGTACTGTAGCCTGGTTAAACCCCACTATGACAGAAACACAAGGTATTCATGCTCCAGTACTGTAGCCTGGTTAAACCACACTATGACAGAAACATGAGGTATTTATGCTCCATTACTGTAGCCTGGTTAAACCACACTATGACAGAAACAGAAGGTATTTATGCTCCATTACTGTAGCCTGGTTAAACGCCACTATGACAGAAACACAAGGTATTCATTCTCCAGTACTGTAGCCTGGTTAAACCACACTATGACAGAAACATGAGGTATTCATGCTCCAGTACTGTAGCCTGGTTAAACCCCACTATGACAGAAACAGAAGGTATTCATTCTCCAGTACTGTAGCCTGGTTAAACCCCACTATGACAGAAACAGAAGGTATTCATTCTCCAGTACTGTAGCCTGGTTAAACCACACTATGACAGAAACACAAGGTATTCATTCTCCAGTACTGTAGCCTGGTTAAACCCCACTATGACAGAAACAGAAGGTATTCATGCTCCAGTACTGTAGCCTGGTTAAACCCCACTATGACAGAAACAGAAGGTATTCATGCTCCAGTACTGTAGCCTGGTTGAACCCCACTTTGACAGAAACACAAGGTATTCATTCTCCAGTACTGTAGCCTGGTTAAACCACACTATGACAGAAACACAAGGTATTCATGCTCCAGTACTGTAGCCTGGTTAAACCCCACTATGACAGAAACACAAGGTATTCATGCTCCAGTACTGTAGCCTGGTTAAACCACACTATGACAGAAACAGAAGGTATTCATGCTCCAGTACCGTAGCCTGGTTGAACCCCACTATGACAGAAATACAAGGTATTCATTCTCCATTACTGTAGCCTGGTTAAACCCCACTATGACAGAAACAGAAGGTATGCATGCTCCAGTACTGTAGCCTGGTTAAACCCCACTATGACAGAAACACAAGGTATTCATTCTCCAGTACTGTAGCCTGGTTAAACGCCACTATGACAGAAACACAAGGTATTCATGCTCCAGTACTGTAGCCTGGTTAAACCCCACTATGACAGAAACACAAGGTATTCATGCTCCAGTACTGTAGCCTGGTTAAACCACACTATGACAGAAACAGAAGGTATTTATGCTCCAGTACTGTAGCCTGGTTAAACCACACTATGACAGAAACACAAGGTATTTATGCTCCAGTACTGTAGCCTGGTTAAACCACACTATGACAGAAACAGAAGGTATTTATGCTCCAGTACTGTAGCCTGGTTAAACCCCACTATGACAGAAACATGAGGTATTCATGCTCCAGTACTGTAGCCTGGTTAAACCCCACTATGACAGAAACACAAGGTATTCATGCTCCAGTACTGTAGCCTGGTTAAACCACACTATGACAGAAACATGAGGTATTCATGCTCCAGTACTGTAGCCTGGTTAAACCACACTATGACAGAAACATGAGGTATTCATGCTCCAGTACCGTAGCCTGGTTAAACCACACTATGACAGAAACATGAGGTATTCATGCTCCAGTACCGTAGCCTGGTTAAACCACACTATGACAGAAACAGAAGGTATTCATTCTCCAGTACTGTAGCCTGGTTAAACCCCACTATGACAGAAACACAAGGTATTCATGCTCCAGTACTGTAGCCTGGTTAAACCCCACTATGACAGAAACACAAGGTATTCATGCTCCATTACTGTAGCCTGGTTAAACCCCACTATGACAGAAACACAAGGTATTCATTCTCCAGTACTGTAGCCTGGTTAAACCCCACTATGACAGAAACACAAGGTATTCATTCTCCAGTACTGTAGCCTGGTTAAACGCCACTATGACAGAAACACAAGGTATTCATGCTCCAGTACTGTAGCCTGGTTAAACGCCACTATGACAGAAACACAAGGTATTCATGCTCCAGTACTGTAGCCTGGTTAAACCCCACTATGACAGAAACACAAGGTATTCATGCTCCAGTACTGTAGCCTGGTTAAACCCCACTATGACAGAAACACAAGGTATTCATGCTCCAGTACTGTAGCCTGGTTAAACCACACTATGACAGAAACACAAGGTATTCATTCTCCAGTACTGTAGCCTGGTTAAACCACACTATGACAGAAACACAAGGTATTCATGCTCCAGTACTGTAGCCTGGTTAAACCACACTATGACAGAAACAGAAGGTATTCATTCTCCAGTACTGTAGCCTGGTTAAACCCCACTATGACAGAAACACAAGGTATTCATTCTCCAGTACTGTAGCCTGGTTAAACCCCACTATGACAGAAACACAAGGTATTCATTCTCCAGTACTGTAGCCTGGTTAAACCACACTATGACAGAAACACAAGGTATTCATTCTCCAGTACTGTAGCCTGGTTAAACCACACTATGACAGAAACACAAGGTATTCATTCTCCAGTACTGTAGCCTGGTTAAACCACACTATGACAGAAACACAAGGTATTCATTCTCCAGTACTGTAGCCTGGTTAAACCACACTATGACAGAAACACAAGGTATTCATTCTCCAGTACTGTAGCCTGGTTAAACCACACTATGACAGAAACAGAAGGTATTCATTCTCCAGTACTGTAGCCTGGTTGAACCCCACTATGACAGAAACATAAGGTATTCATGCTCCAGTACTGTAGCCTGGTTAAACCACACTATGACAGAAACAGAAGGTATTCATTCTCCAGTACTGTAGCCTGGTTAAACCCCACTATGACAGAAACAGAAGGTATTTATGCTCCAGTACTGTAGCCTGGTTAAACCCCACTATGACAGAAACACAAGGTATTCATGCTCCAGTACTGTAGCCTGGTTAAACCCCACTATGACAGAAACACAAGATATTCATGCTCCAGTACTGTAGCCTGGTTAAACCCCACTATGACAGAAACACAAGGTATTCATGCTCCAGTACTGTAGCCTGGTTAAACCCCACTATGACAGAAACACAAGGTATTCATGCTCCAGTGCTGTAGCCTGGTTAAACCCCACTATGACAGAAACAGAAGGTATTTATGCTCCATTACTGTAGCCTGGTTAAACCCCACTATGACAGAAACAGAAGGTATTTATGCTCCAGTACTGTAGCCTGGTTAAACCCCACTATGACAGAAACACAAGGTATTCATGCTCCAGTACTGTAGCCTGGTTAAACCACACTATGACAGAAACATGAGGTATTTATGCTCCATTACTGTAGCCTGGTTAAACCACACTATGACAGAAACAGAAGGTATTTATGCTCCATTACTGTAGCCTGGTTAAACGCCACTATGACAGAAACACAAGGTATTCATTCTCCAGTACTGTAGCCTGGTTAAACCACACTATGACAGAAACATGAGGTATTCATGCTCCAGTACTGTAGCCTGGTTAAACCCCACTATGACAGAAACAGAAGGTATTCATTCTCCAGTACTGTAGCCTGGTTAAACCCCACTATGACAGAAACAGAAGGTATTCATTCTCCAGTACTGTAGCCTGGTTAAACCACACTATGACAGAAACACAAGGTATTCATTCTCCAGTACTGTAGCCTGGTTAAACCCCACTATGACAGAAACAGAAGGTATTCATGCTCCAGTACTGTAGCCTGGTTAAACCCCACTATGACAGAAACAGAAGGTATTCATGCTCCAGTACTGTAGCCTGGTTGAACCCCACTTTGACAGAAACACAAGGTATTCATTCTCCAGTACTGTAGCCTGGTTAAACCCCACTATGACAGAAACACAAGGTATTCATGCTCCAGTACTGTAGCCTGGTTAAACCACACTATGACAGAAACAGAAGGTAGTCATGCTCCAGTACTGTAGCCTGGTTAAACCACACTATGACAGAAACACAAGGTATTCATGCTCCAGTACTGTAGCCTGGTTAAACCCCACTATGACAGAAACAGAAGGTATTATTATTTATTAAAGCTATAATATTCTCTGTGGAAGAAGCCTGACACACCATTGGCCTTTGGTGCAGATTCATGTAGTTTATAGCTATATGAAAATCTATTATTATTCTGAACAAATAATCACTACACAGGTCCAGTTTACTGTATATTGATGATCCATTCACTACATGACCAAAACTATGTGGACACCTGCTCGTCCAACATTTTATTCCAAAATCATATCATGGGCATTAATATAGAGTTGGTCCCCCCTTTGCTGCTATAACAGCCTCCACTCTTCTGGGAAGGCTTTCTACTAGATGTTGGAACATTGCTGCAGGGATTTGCATCCATTCAGCCACAAGAGCATTAGTGAGGTCGGGCACTGATGTTGGGCGATTAGGCCTAGCTCATAGTCTACATCCCAATTCATCCCAAAGGTGTTCGATGGGGTGGAGGTCAGGGCTCTGTGCAGGCTGGTGAAGTTCTTCCACACTGATCTCGACAAACCATTTCTATTTGGACCGGACTTTGTGCATGGGGGCATTGTCTTGCTGACACAGGAAACGGCCTTCCCCAAACTGTTGCCACAAAGTTGGAAGCACCGAATCGTCTAGAATGTCATTGTATGCTGTCGCGTTAAGATTTCCCTTCACTGGAACTAAGGGGCCTAACTTGAACCATGAAAAAAGCCCCAGACATTTATCCCTCATCCACCAAACTTTACAGTTGGCTCTATGCATTCGGGCAGGTAGCTTTCTCCTGGCATCCGCCAAACCCAGATTTGTCCGTCGGACTGCCAGTTGGTGAAGTGTGATTCATCACTCCAGAGAACGTGTTTCCACTGCTCAAGATTCCAATGGCGGCGAGCTTTACACCCCTCCAGCCGACGCTTGGCATTGCGCATGGTGATCTTAGGCTTGTGTGCGGCAGCTCGGCCATGAGCTGAGGAGAGACTAACTGCATCACTTATTTTTTTATAAGAAACATTAATGTGTTGAAAATCCCAAATTGTTTGCATAGTCAACTGACACATAGCTCTGACACTTGATTTGATTTGACACACACACTTACCCCACCATGTCACAAGGGGTCTTTTCACAGTCCCCAAATCCAGAACAAATTCAAGAAAGCATACAGTATTATATAGAGCCATTATTGCATGGAACTTCGTTCCATCTTATATTGCTCAAATAAACAGCAAACCTGGTTTCAAAAAACAGATAAAGCAACACCTCACGGCACAACACCTCTCCACTATTTGACCTAGATAGTTTGTGTGTATGCATTGATATGTAGGCTACATGTGCCTTTAAAACAATGAAAGTGATGTAGTTCTTTCCTTGAGCTGTTCTTGTCTTTTAATGTTCTGTATTATGTCATTCTGTATTATGTTTCATGTTCTGTGTGGACCCCAGGAAGAGTAGCTGTTGCTTTTGCAACAGCTAATGGGGATCCTAATAAAATACCAAAAATACCAAATAACATGGAAACCCATTTCATGAAACTTCCAAAAAACAGTTATTGTGCTGATGTTTCTTCCAGAGGCAGTTTGTAACTTGGTAGTGAGTGTTGCAACCGAAGACAGACGATTTTTACACGCTACGTACTTCAGCATTCAGCGGTCCCGTTCTTTGAGCTTGTGTGGCCTACCACTTCGCGGCTGAGCCGTTGTTGCTCCTAGACGTTTCCACTTCACAATAACAGCACTTACAGTTGATCGGGGCTGCTCTAGCAGGGCAGAAATTTTATGAACTCACTTGTTGGAAAGGTGGCATCCTATGATGGTGCCACGTTGAAAGCTTTTCAGTAAGGCCATTCCACTGCCAATGATTGTCTATGGAGATTGCATGGCTGTGTGCTTGATTTTATACGCCTGTCAGCAACAGGTGTGGCTGAAATAGCCAAATCCACTAATTTGAAGGGGTGTCCACATACTTTTGTATATATAGTGTATGTAACTCTGAAATATCCACTATGGATTTTGTATCCATTCTTGTCTATTGCTTTGGAATACTGAGATGCTTGGTCCTACAGTACAATATGTACCATATAACAGTGTTAGGATGAAGTACGAGGTGTGTATTTGGTGTCTACAGAGGCAGTGACAGTGACCTGGCTGGCTTGAGCATTGACGTCCCCCAGCTCCATGAGCCTGCCGACCACCTCCATGTCCCCAGAGCTGTCCGGGGCCGTCAGGGACGCCAGCATCACCGCTGTGTACCCCGCCTTGTTCTGAAGGTCCACCTCACAAACACCTGCAGAGGGAACACACGCCCATTTAGAAACGCGTATTGGACCTTCATGTCAACTTGTGTTTTTGTAGTATTGTTTCAAGAGAGACTATAGATATAATGTGGAACCATGTAGATGCAATGTGGAACCATGTAGATACACTGTGGAACCATGTAGATACACTGTGGAACCATGTAGATACACTGTGGAACCATGTAGATACACTGTGGAACCATGTAGATACACTGTGGAACCATGTAGATACACTGTGGAACCATGTAGATACACTGTGGAACCATGTAGATACACTGTGGAACCATGTAGATACACTGTGGAACCATGTAGATACACTGTGGAACCATGTAGATACACTGTGGAACCATGTAGATACACTGTGGAACCATATACACTACCGTTCAAAAGTTTGGAGTCACTTAGAAATGTCCTTGTTTTGAAAGAAAAGCACCTTTTTTTTTGTCCATTTAAAATAACATAAAATTGATCAGAAATACAGTGTAGACATTGTTAATGTTGCAAATGACTATTGTAGCTGGAAACGGCAGATTTTTTAAAACTTCTTATGGCTGCAGGGGCAGTATTGAGTAGCTTGGATGAAAGGTGCACAGAGGTGCCCATAGTAAACTGCCTGCTCCTCAGTCCCAGTTGCTAATATATGCATATTATTATTCGTATTGGATAGAAAACACTCTGAAGTTTCTAAAACTATTTGAATGATGTCTGTGAGTATAACATAACTCATATGGCAGGCAAAAACCTGAGAAAAAATCCAAACAGGAAGTGGAAATTCTGAGGTTGGTCGATTTTCAACACAGCCCCTACAGAACACACAGTGGGATATGGATGAGTTTGCACTTCCTACGGCTTCCACTAGATGTCAACAATCTGTAGAACCTTGTCTGATGCCTCTACTGTGTAGGGGGGCCGAAGGAGACAGGAAATAGTCAGGTCTACCATGACCTGGCCATGCTCTGGCCATGCTCTGACCATGCGCGTTCACATGAGAGGGAGCTCTGTTCCATCGCACATCTAAAGTCAATGTAATTCTCCGGTTGGAACGTTACTGAAGATTTATGTTAAAAACATTCTAAAGATTGATTCAATACATCGTTTGACATGTTTCTAACGACTGTTACGGAACTTTTTGACATTTCGTCAGCTTTTAGTGAACGCGCTTTCTGACTTTGCATTTGTTTACCAAACACGCTAACAAAAATAGCTATTTGGACATAAATGATGGACATGACCGAACAAAACTAACATTTCTTGTGGGAGTCCTGGGAGTGCATTCCGACGAAGATCAGCAAAGGTAAGTGAAGATTTATAATGCTTTTTATGAGTTTTGTTGACTGCACAATTTGGCGGGGAACTGTATGGCTTCCTTTTGTGGCTGAACGCTGTTCTCAGATTATGGAATATTGTGCTTTTGCCGTAAAGCTTTTTGAAATCTGACACAGCGGTTGCATTAAGAACAAGTGTATCTTTAATTCTATGTAAAACATGTATCTTTCATCAAAGTTTATGATGAGTATTTATGTTATTTGACGTGGCTCTCTGCAATTTCTCCGGATATTTTGGAGGCATTTCTGAATATGGCGCCAATGTAAACTGAGGTTTTTGGATTTAAATATGAGCTTTATCGAACAAAACATATATGCATTGTGTAAAATGAAGTCCTATGAGTGTCATCTGATGAAGATCATCAAAGGTTAGTGATTAATTTTATCTCTATTTCTGCTTTTTGTGAATCCTGTCTTTGGCTGGAAAAATGGCTGTGTTGTGGTGCTTTCGCTGTAAAGCCTATTTGAAATCGGACACTTTGGTGGGATTAACAACAAGATTACCTTTAAAATGGTATAAGATACATGTATGTTTGAGGAATTTTAATTATGAGATTTCTGTTGTTTGAATTTGGCGCACTGCACTTTCACTGGCTGTTGTCATATCATCCCGTTAACGGGATTGCAGCCATAAGAAATTAATGGAATATCTACATAGGCGTACAGAGGCCCATTATCAGCAACCACCACTCCTGTGTTCCAATGGCACGTTGTGTTAGCTAATCCAAGTTTATCATTTTAAAAGGCTAATTGATCATTAGAAAACCCTTTTACAATTATGTTAGCACAGATGAAAACTGTTGTGCTGATTTAAAGAAGCAATAAAACTGGCCTTCTTTAGATAGTTGAGTATCTGGAGCATCAGAAAACAGAGTTCCTCTGTCCAGTGTCTGTGTTCTTTTGCCCATCTTAATCTTTTCTTTTTATTGACCAGTCTGAGACATTGCTTTTTCTTTGCAACTCTGCCTAGAAGGCTAGCATCCTGGAGTCGCCTCTTCACTGTTGACGTTGAGACTGGTGTTTTGAGGGTACTATTTAATGAAGCTGCCAGTTGAGGACTTGTGAGGCGTCTGTTTCTCAAACTAGACACTCTAATGTACTTGTCCTCTTGCTCAGTTGCGCACCGGGGCCTCCCACTCCTTTTTCTATTTTGGTTAGAGCCAGTTTGCGCTGCTCTGTGAAGGGAATAGTACACAGCGTTGTACGAGATCTTCAGTTTCTTTGCAATTTCTCACATGGAATAGCCTTCATTTCTCAGAACAAGAATAGACTGACGAGTTTCAAAAGAAAGGGCTTTGTTTCTGGCCATTTTGAGCCTGTAATGCTCCAGGTTTTCAACTAGTCTAAAGAAGGCCAGTTTTCATCTGTGCTAGCATAATTCCAAAAGGGTTTTCTAATGATCAATTAGCCTTTTAAAATGATAAACTTGGATTAGCTAACACAACGTGCCATTGGAACACAGGAGTGATGGTTGCTGATAATTACGGACAAAAAAAATTGCTTTTCTTTCAAAAACAAGGACATTTCTAAGTGACCCCAAACTTTTGAACGGTAGATACACTGTGGAACCATGTAGATATCCCATACAGTGAGTTCTTATGTACACTTACTGTCCTACCTTCACCATTCTCATAATAGTGTAATCACACACACAAACACACAAACACATACACAGTGGTACCTACCTGTGTCCAGTAGCAGGCTGACAATGGGGTAGTTGGTGTGAGACACGCTGTAGTGCAGCACTGTGTTGCCGTTGTCATCTGCCATGTTAACTAAGAAGGGGAGGAGCGACGGCGTGGCCGTCCTCACCTCTCTGAGGTACACAGACACCGTATTGGCCAGAGAGTCCTCCTCAGCCGCCACCCGGAACCAATGCTGGAACAGCACCACCAGGCCACGCCTCTGGGGAACAGACGATAACCGGGGAGTGTTAGTTCGGGGCTGGGACAAAAGCCTGCACACACTGTGGCCCACCTGGACTGGAGTTGCCCTGCCATAGACGCTGATCTAAGATCAGTTTCCTGTTTCCCCCCCAAATGGAGGATAAACTGGTCCTATCTGAAGACTTCTATCCATAATCCTTGGATATTTTAGGGAGAAAATGCCTACAGCACATAGACATGTTAACGACGCTAACAGCAGATAGACATGTTAACGACGCTAACAGCAGATAGACATGTTAACGACGCTAACAGCAGATAGACATGTTAACGACGCTAACAGCAGATATACAGGTAACTGCCAAAATAATGGAAACACTTCAGTAAATGAGGGATACAAAGTATATTGAAAGCAGGTGCTTCCACACAGGTGTGGTTCTTGAGTTAATTAGGCAATTAACATCCCATCATGCTTAGGGTCATGTATAAAAATGCTGGGCAGGCCATTATTTTGGCTACCATGGCTATGCCCCCATAGGATGACAACACCCCCATCCACAGGGCACGAGTGGTCACTGAATGATCTGAAGAGCATGAAAACGATGTAAGCCATATGCCATGGCCGTCTCAGTCACCAGATCTCAACCCAATTGAACACAATCAACAAAACCACCAACAAAACACCAAATGATGTATTTCCTGGTGGAAGACTGGTGTCGTATCCCTCCAGTAGAGTTCCAGACACCTGTAGAATCTATACCAATAGAGTTCCAGACACCTGTAGAATCTATACCAATAGAGTTCCAGACACCTGTAGAATCTATACCAATAGAGTTCCAGACACCTGTAGAATCTATACCAATAGAGTTCCAGACACCTGTAGAATCTATACCAATAGAGTTCCAGACACCTGTAGAATCTATACCAATAGAGTTCCAGACACCTGTAGAATCTATACCAATAGAGTTCCAGATACCTGTAGAATCTATACCAATAGAGTTCCAGACACCTGTAGAATCTATACCAATAGAGTTCCAGACACCTGTAGAATCTATACCAATAGAGTTCCAGACACCTGTAGAATCTATACCAATAGAGTTCCAGACACCTGTAGAATCTATACCAATAGAGTTCCAGACACCTGTAGAATCTATACCAATAGAGTTCCAGACACTTGTAGAATCTATACCAATAGAGTTCCAGACACCTGTAGAATTTATACCAATAGAGTTCCAGACACCTGTAGAATCTATACCAATAGAGTTCCAGACACCTGTAGAATCTATACCAATAGAGTTCCAGACACCTGTAGAATCTATACCAATAGAGTTCCAGACACCTGTAGAATCTATACCAATAGAGTTCCAGACACCTGTAGAATCTATACCAATAGAGTTCCAGACACCTGTAGAATCTATACCAATAGAGTTCCAGACACCTGTAGAATCTATACCAATAGAGTTCCAGACACCTGTAGAATCTATACCAATAGAGTTCCAGACACCTGTAGAATCTATACCAATAGAGTTCCAGACACCTGTAGAATCTATACCAATAGAGTTCCAGACACCTGTAGAATCTATACCAATAGAGTTCCAGACACCTGTAGAATCTATACCAATAGAGTTCCAGACACCTGTAGAATCTATACCAATAGAGTTCCAGACACCTGTAGAATCTATACCAATAGAGTTCCAGACACCTGTAGAATCTATACCAATAGAGTTCCAGACACCTGTAGAATCTATACCAATAGAGTTCCAGACACCTGTAGAATCTATACCAATAGAGTTCCAGACACTGGTAGAATCTATGTCAGGTTTCATTGAAGCTGTTCTGGCTCGTGGTGGTCCTACTAAGACACTTTATGTTGGTGTTTCCGTTATTTTGGCAATTACCTGTACATTTTAATGATGCTAATGAAAGTAATGAGGTGTATAACTATGCTCCTCTTCATTAAATGAAAAATGACACAAATGATTTCATCTTTAACACACTGTGTTTTGGTAGTGCCTGCCTTATCTGTGTTGACAGCCGTTCATGTTGAATAAGGCTTGTGTAATTAGGTTGTGCCTATGTCTAAGTGTATTTCTGTACCATGCATACCATGTCATCATTGGGGTTATCCATGTTATCCATGTGATCGTTGACGAAATGACATGCTGCTATGAACTCCCCTTCTACATCCTCCCTATGAGGACACAGAATCATCAGTCCAATTCATATACTCTCACTAACGTCAATACGTTACAATAAAGATCGTCATGACACTATTCAAAATTAAAAAATGTATATGCCAAAACAACTGGCCAATCATCAAATTGTATAATTCATGAACGAAATACAATATACTCAGTTCCCCTCACCTGTCTTGTTTGGGATCTGTGTTTGGATCTGGTTCTGCTTCCATGGGTTCCTCTGGTGTTGTGTCTGTCTTGTTATGTTCCTCTGGTTCTGCAGCTTCCACATCCCCACCACTATCTGTCTGTTCGTCTGGTTCTGCAGTTTGAGTAGTCTGGTCCATCGGATCGGTTCCTTCCATCATCTCTTGACCTGGGCTTGGGTCTCCCTCTTTCTGGTCTCCGTGGTTGGAACCCCCATGGTCTGCACGTTTCTCTGCCATCTCCCCAGGGGGGAGTTGTCCTTCTGGTTGTTGCTGTAGGGCTGACATGTCCTCCTTTGCATGGCTCTTACGGTCCAGATCCTCATTTGGTGTTGTTTCAAAGCTAAATACATATCAGCAGGAACCAATGTGTATTAGAAATTATATTATACTATTAGAAAAAAAGGGTTACAAAAGGGTTATTCAGCTGTACCCATATGAGAACCGTTTTTGGGTTCTATTTAGAACCCTCTGTGGAACCAAAAAAGGGTTCTTCAAAGGGTTCTCCTATGGGGACAGCCAAAGAACCCTTTTAAGTTCTAGATAGCACCTTGTTTCTAAGCGTGTACAGCCATCCTGACAATCTAGCCATGTACAGTGCCTTCAGAAAGTACTCATACCCCTTGACTTATTTCATATTTTTTGGTTACAGCCTGAATTCAAAATGGTTTAAATATATATTTTTCTTACCCATAATGACAAAGTCATTTTTGCAAATGTATTGCAAATGAAATACAGAAATATCTAATTTACGTAAGTATTCACATCTCTGAGTCAATACATGTTAGAATCATCTTTGACAGCGATTACAGCTGTGAGTGTTTCTGGGTAAATCTCTAAGAGCTTTCCAAACCTAGATTGTACAATATTTGCACGTTATTCTTTTAAAAATTATTTTAGCTCTGTCAAGTTGGTTGTTGATCATCCCTAGAAAGCCATTTTCAAGTCTTTGCCATAGATTTTCAAGCCAATTTAAGTCAAAACTGTAACTACGCAACTCAGGAACATTCATTGTCATCTTGGTAAGCAACTCCAGTGTACACTGAGTGGACAAAACATTACGAACACCTGCTCTTTCCATGACATAGACTGACCAGGTGAATCCAGGTGAAAGCTATGATCCCTTATTGATGTCACTTGTTAAATCCACTTCAATCAGTATAGATGAAGGGGAGGAGACAGGTTAAAGAAGGATTTTTAAGCCTTGAGACAATTGAGACATGGATTGTGTATGTGTGCCATTCAGAGGGTGAATGGGCAAGACAAAAGATTTAAGTGCCTTTGATTGGGATAGTAAGTGTAAGTAGGTATCAGGCACGTCGGTTTGAGTGTGTCAAGAACTGCAACACTGCCTGGTTTTTCACGCCCAACAGTTTCCTGTGTTTATCAAGAATGGTCCACCACCCATAGGACATCCAGCCAGCTTGACACAACTGTGTGAAGCATTGGAGTGAATGTGGGCCAGCATTGCTGTGGAATGCTTTCGACATCTTGTAGAGTTCATTCCCGACGAATTGAGGCTGTTCTGATGGCAACTCAATATTAGGAAGGTTTTCCTAATGTTTTGTACACTCAGTGTATATTTGGCATTAGGTTTAGGTTATTGTCCTGCTGAAAGGTGAATTTGTCTCCCAGTGTCTGTTGGAAAGCAGACTGAACCAGGTTTTCCTCTAGGATTTTGCCTGTGCTTAGCTCTATTCCGTTTCTTTTTATCCTAAAACAAGTCCCTAGTCCTTGCCGATGACAAGCATGCCCATAACATGATGCAGCCACCATCATGCTTGAAAATATGAAGAGTGGTACTCAGAGATGTGTTGTGTTGGATTTGCCCTAAACATAACACTTTGTATTCAGGACAAAAAGTTACTTTCTTTGTCACATTTTTTGCAGTTTTACTTTAGTGTCTTATTGCAAACAGGATGCATGTTTTGGTATATTTTTATTCTGTACAGGTTTCCATCTTTTCACTCTGTCAATTAGGTTAGTATTGTGGAGTAACTACAATGTTGTTGATCCATCCTCAGTTTTCTCCTATCACAGCCATTAAACTCTGCAACTGTTATAAAGTCACCATTGGTGTCATGGTAAAATCCCTGAGCGGTTTCCTTCCTCTCCAGCAACTGAGTTAGGAAGGACGCCTGTATCTTTGTAGTGACTGGGTGTATTGAAACACCATCCGAAGTGTAATTAATAACTTCACCATACCTAAAGGGATATTCAATGTCTGCTTTTTTTATGTTTTACCCATCGAACCAATAGGTGCCCTTCTTTGTGAGGCATTGGAAAACCTCCCTGGTCTTTGTGGTTGAATCTGTGTTTGAAATTCACTCCTCGACTGAGGAACCTTACAATTATCTGTAAGTGTGGGTACAGAGATGAGGTAGTCATTCAAAAATCATGTTAAACACTATTATTGCACACAGAGTGAGTCCATGCAACTTATTATGTGACTTGTTAAGCACATTTCTACTACTAAACTTTAGGCTTGCCATAACAAAGGGGTTGAATACTTATTGACTTAAAACATTTCATCTTTTCATTTTTAATTAGTTTGTGAACATTTCTAAAAACATAATTCCACTTTGACATTATGGGGTATTATTGTGTGTTGGCCAGTGACACAGAATCTCTATTGAATCTATTTTAAATTCAGGATGTAACACAACAAAATGTGGAAAAGTCAAGGGGTGTGATTACTTTCTGAAGGCACTGTACAAGGGGTTTTCAGAGCTAAACGCAGACTGTACCAAACTCGAGTTTCTGCACAGTGAGATAAATGCACAGTGAGATAAAATAGCCATAAATTGGTCATAAATTCAGAGGGTGATGCTCAAGTTAGTTATTTGTTAACAACATAAAGGAGACTAGTGTCTTACCCTCCGTTCACACCAACAAAGTGGAGGTTCTTTGACATCCGAGCACTCCCATTTCTCTTCATGGTGGATTTTGGGACTGGGAGAGAAAACGCCAAGATTAGGGTTGCAAAGATACTGGTAAAAGCTATGGTAATCTATAGGAACTCTGGTAATTTATACTTGAATAACTTTAAACAAATGTATTCATATCTATTATTCATATTGCCAATGAGTTTCTAGTGCAGGGGAACTAGGACCCCTGGGGGTACCTGGTCTATCCACAGGGGGTACTTGAGAACACTCATTAGACCGTAGGCCTGCTGGTAAAATGTACATGAGGGGGTACTTCAGGGGAACTCCGGGCAGAGCAAAATTCAGTTGGTGGTACAGCAGCCAAAAAAGGTTGGGAACCACTGCTCTGGTGAATAGGCCATAGAATTCAATAGAAAATAGCCTACTTAAATGAACAAAAAGCATCTAATGATTATTTTCCATTATTTTCCATTAACTATGAAACTCTTCCAACTATTGACTTCTTTCACATCTACCACCAGTTTGGCGCCAAAACATTTACAACAAAGACATATTGACCTGGTAATACAAAAACAGTATAAAGGATATTTCATGCTGAAAGTCTCATATTAAACACCATATGGTATTCACTAAGTTGATGGTTTATATTCATATTTAATATGTGATAAGGACACACAGAGGGACAGAGATAATTACAGACTCATGTGATAAGACCACACAGAGGGACAGAGATAATTACAGACTCATGTGATAAGACCACACAGAGGGACAGAGATAATTACAGACTCATGTGATAAGACCACACAGAGGGACAGAGATAATTACAGACTCATGTGATAAGACCACACAGAGGGACAGAGATAATTACAGACTCATGTGATAAGACCACACAGAGGGACAGAGATAATTACAGACTCATGTGATAAGACCACACAGAGGCACAGAGATAATTACAGACTCATGTGATAAGACCACACAGAGGACCAGAGATAATTACAGACTCATGTGATAATCTAAAGTACCCAAAAAAAGGCCACTAGATAAAACTCCTAAAATACCTTGAAAGTTACCACAATTCTGGTTGTTTACTGGTAAAGTTTCCAGTAATATATCCTCCCTTTGCAACCCTGGATGAGATGAAAGCATTTTTTTAAGGCGTAGGAGCTGTTAAATCACACGGTCCCACTTTGAATACAACAACGGCTACACAAACAACAACAACTAAAGGGTTGGTGAAGCTCGAACCCTTTATAAAAAATACATCATTGTAAATGCTTTGCAAATGATTGTCGTTTCAGGTGGAACCAACCACACACAGTGTGACATGGTAATAGACAGTCCTTAAACATACTCCATTATACATGGTTGGTAGCCTAATAACAATGGAACTCTGTGGGAAGTTTGATAATTACATATAAACTGTATTTATGTTCATTTCTTTGCTTTAATAAGACACATGAGTCTGGTGAGTTGTGTCCTCAGCAGCATTGACTTGTCTTTAGCACGAGAATAAAATAATTTCCCTGTAATTATGACCAAAGTGCTAGTATAAAGGTAGAGAAGGGAAGTACTTGTAGGAACTGTAATCATTCCAATATGGCAAAATCAAAAATCTATCATGAATAAAGCCAGGACAACTATAGCCATTCATGTACACTGCATGGTCAATTGTGGGTCTCAATGTGAGAGAGGCAAGAAAAGTTGTCTGTAAGTAGTCTCTGACATGGTACTGGGATTTGTGTGCAGTAAATTCCTGTCATTGACTCATAAATCTGACCTAATCTTTCATGCTAGACGGAGAAATAGCTCAAAGCTATGAGTTAAATGTGCTGACGTGACGTGAATGGGGTTTCAAAACCATTGGGAATCGATTGCGTTACATTATGACTGTGCTTTGAAATTCAAATGAGTTCGAAAATGTCTGATTTATGAAAGACAAAAGAGCTCTGTTCTATAAAATAAACATTGGATTTCAATTTGCTTTATAAGGAACCTGAGAAAATGATTCCTTGTTCCAAATAACTTTTCTTTTTATATTTAATTGAAAATATTTATTATCAATGTAGACTGTCGATTGTTTTCCAGGTTCCCAGTCCTAGATCAAGTCTTCTCCTGGACTAGAAAGCACTTTCAATGGAGATTCTTCATTGAGCATACTTCTTAGTCCAGCAATAGGCTTAATCTGTGTTCTGGAAATCAACCCGAAAGATCTGTGAAAATAGGCTATACCTCCTTGAGAAACCTCTCCGTCACTGGATCCATGGTTGTAGTAGGAGGAAAGAGTATGAACCAGACTCATCATCTCCTCCTGTAGTGAATTGACCTTGGGGTCTGGGTGCTCCAGGGCCTTGCCCCCCTCTGGTGCTGTCCCCCCACACAGACACTCCCACTGCTGTTCCAGGAGACACTGGATCCTCCTTATGTGGAGGGCTGCCACAGCTTGATCCATGCTCCCTGGGGGGGCTTCCTCCTGGGGCATGTGCTCCATGGGTACTGCTAGGCCTGGTTCTCTGACGGAGCAATGGACCACCGTTTTTGAACTGTGTTGACCAGCTCCAAGACTGTTCGCTTGGGCCTCCATCATGAAAGAGCTAGGTGAAACCCAAACTTGATCATCTTCTAGGTCCTCAATCTGAGTGCCAGGGTTTTGTCTATTTGTTCTAATGGTCACTGTATTTGTCGACAAAGCTTCTCCTACATTCAAACTTTCTCGAATGGATGTACCATGCACACCTGCTAAGACCCACCTAGAAGAATTCTCAGTCTGTTTTTCATCTTGCTCCACAGGGACTCTTTCTGCTCTCCCCCAGTCCCCAGTGTTCCTGATCAGCTGGCACATCCTCTCATCGTTCCTCCGGCCCTCCTCCTGCTGTTCTCTCAGTAGCACGGTAGCCTTCTGGAGGTCCAGGCTGCTCTCATGAAGCCTCTGCTCCAGCATGGCCACTTTGGCCTGCAGAGACGTCACTGTGAGAAGCTCATCCAGGTCTGTGCTTGTCCTCCACTCGTGTGTCTGGTTAGAGTCATCATCGGTGATGTCATTGTTGGCGAGGAAGAGATTACTCTCTTTCCTGGGTCTTTTGAGGTCAGAGGTCACGTAAGAGTGGTCTTTGGCCCTGTTGGAGAAGGTTCGGGATGCGGGTTTGGGGTTCAGTCCAAGACGGAGCATCTCCCTCTCCTCCTGCAGGATGTAGATCTGTGCCTTGAGCTCTGGGATGACACGGACCTCCTCCTCCAGCTTGCCCATGTGCTCCAGGGCTTCATTGAGGCGGCGGAGGGTTCCAGAAAAATCCTGTTTGGACGGACAGTTGGACAAGCGGTCCAGGGAGTAGAGGATGTCTTCCGTGGAAGTGTCCCTTCCTCCGAGACGGTCTCTGGAGCTTCGGAGACTGGCCGGGTCCTCAGTTGACTCTGAACCTTTCCTTAGCAGGACGGTAAGAGGCAGGCTGGAGGCCCGCAGGAGATTGGGCCTGATGTGCTCCCCCAAGGGCTGCTCATCAAAGGCCCTGATACTGGCTTCCATCTCTGCCACAGACTTGTATCCTCCAGGGGAGGCTGGCGATCTGCCATCATAAGCCCAAGAGCCATAGCCTTGGTGGGGGTCGGGGAGGCGAGACCTGGAGGCCAGAGCTCCAGTGGAGCCCCAGGGGCTAGACTGGTAGCCATGCCCAGAGAGGTTGAGGTTCCTGGGGAGAGTGCTGGGCCTCTGCCCCCTGCTCCGGCGCTGGATGGGGACTCTCTTTATGGTGTGGCCCTTCTCGATGTCGTCCACGTACTTGAGGAAGTCCAGGTCCAGGCGGAAGCCATAGGGCGTCTCCACCGAGTACGGAGGAGGCTTCCCCTTCACCCTATTCTCTGGGGCTTTGGGCCCATTTCCTACAAAAGGGTTGCAGAGTTTCTTGTTATCATAACATTGATTCATAATAAGCACTACAGTGTGTGGAGCATAAATGTGTTTAGGAATTATCTAACAAACATTTTGTTCCATATAACTATCAAAAAGGTAGCCAATTTTCATTGATACATTTGATATATTTGTAAAGCTGTTACCATTTTGTTTGTCCGTCATTGTCAGGCTTCAGCTGTGAGCGTTGTGTTTTAGCACATTAGATGTCTGTTGGTAGTCTGAGTGCCAGTCAGTTTCTGCTCGCTTGCCAACTTCTACTGGCGTTGAGACTCTTTTCTCGTGATGGTCAGCAACTTGACTGCCTGGCAAGAGACAGCAAGCAGGGGACAGAGGAGGAGGGGGAGAGCATTTGTAGATTATTGTTGTTAATGTCTCTGTTCTGTGTTCTAATCTCTGTTCTGTGTGTTCTAATGTCTGTTCTGTGTGTTCTAATGTCTCTGTTCTGTGTATTCTAATGTCTCTGTTCTGTGTGTTCTACTGTCTCTGTTCTGTGTGTTCTAATGTCTGTTCTGTGTGTTCTAATGTCTGTTCTGTGTGTTCTAATGTCTCTGTTCTGTGTGTTCTACTGTCTCTGTTCTGTGTGTTCTACTGTCTCTGTTCTGTGTGTTCTACTGTCTCTGTTCTGTGTGTTCTACTGTCTCTGTTCTGTGTGTTCTAATCTCTGTTCTGTGTGTTCTAATCTCTGTTCTGTGTGTTCTAATCTCTGTTCTGTGTGTTCTAATCTCTGTTCTGTGTGTTCTAATGTCTCTGTTCTGTGTGTTCTAATGTCTGTTCTGTGTGTTCTAATCTCTGTTCTGTGTGTTCTAATGTCTCTGTTCTGTGTGTTCTAATGTCTCTGTTCTGTGTGTTGTAATGTCTCTGTTCTGTGTGTTCTAATGTCTCTGTTCTGTGTGTTCTAATGTCTCTGTTCTGTGTGTTCTAATGTCTCTGTTCTGTGTGTTCTAATGTCTCTGTTCTGTGTGTTCTAATGTCTCTGTTCTGTGTGTTCTAATGTCTCTGTTCTGTGTGTTCTAATGTCTCTGTTCTGTGTGTTCTAATGTCTCTGTTCTGTGTGTTCTAATGTCTCTGTTCTGTGTGTTCTAATGTCTCTGTTCTGTGTGTTCTAATGTCTCTGTTCTGTGTGTTCTAATGTCTCTGTTCTGTGTGTTCTAATGTCTGTTCTGTGTGTTCTAATGTCTCTGTTCTGTGTGTTCTACTGTCTCTGTTCTGTGTGTTCTACTGTCTCTGTTCTGTGTGTTCTACTGTCTGTTCTGTGTGTTCTAATGTCTGTTCTGTGTGTTCTAATGTCTCTGTTCTGTGTGTTCTAATGTCTCTGTTCTGTGTGTTCTAATGTCTCTGTTCTGTGTGTTCTAATGTCTCTGTTCTGTGTGTTCTAATGTCTCTGTTCTGTGTGTTCTAATCTCTGTTCTGTGTGTTCTAATGTCTCTGTTCTGTGTGTTCTAATGTCTCTGTTCTGTGTGTTCTAATGTCTCTGTTCTGTGTGTTCTAATCTCTGTTCTGTGTGTTCTAATGTCTGTTCTGTGTGTTCTAATGTCTGTTCTGTGTGTTCTAATGTCTGTTCTGTGTGTTCTAATGTCTCTGTTCTGTGTGTTCTAATGTCTCTGTTCTGTGTGTTCTAATGTCTGTTCTGTGTGTTCTAATGTCTGTTCTGTGTGTTCTAATGTCTCTGTTCTGTGTGTTCTAATGTCTCTGTTCTGTGTGTTCTAATGTCTCTGTTCTGTGTGTTCTAATGTCTCTGTTCTGTGTGTTCTAATGTCTGTTCTGTGTGTTCTAATGTCTCTGTTCTGTGTGTTCTAATGTCTCTGTTCTGTGTGTTCTAATGTCTGTTCTGTGTGTTCTAATGTCTGTTCTGTGTGTTCTAATGTCTCTGTTCTGTGTGTTCTAATGTCTCTGTTCTGTGTGTTCTAATGTCTGTTCTGTGTGTTCTAATGTCTGTTCTGTGTGTTCTAATCTCTGTTCTGTGTGTTCTAATGTCTCTGTTCTGTGTGTTCTAATGTCTCTGTTCTGTGTGTTCTAATGTCTCTGTTCTGTGTGTTCTAATGTCTCTGTTCTGTGTGTTCTAATCTCTGTTCTGTGTGTTCTAATGTCTGTTCTGTGTGTTCTAATGTCTGTTCTGTGTGTTCTAATGTCTGTTCTGTGTGTTCTAATGTCTCTGTTCTGTGTGTTCTAATGTCTCTGTTCTGTGTGTTCTAATGTCTCTGTTCTGTGTGTTCTAATGTCTCTGTTCTGTGTGTTCTAATGTCTCTGTTCTGTGTGTTCTAATGTCTGTTCTGTGTGTTCTAATCTCTGTTCTGTGTGTTCTAATGTCTCTGTTCTGTGTGTTCTAATGTCTCTGTTCTGTGTGTTCTAATGTCTGTTCTGTGTGTTCTAATGTCTCTGTTCTGTGTGTTCTAATGTCTCTGTTCTGTGTGTTCTAATGTCTGTTCTGTGTGTTCTAATGTCTCTGTTCTGTGTGTTCTAATGTCTGTTCTGTGTGTTCTAATGTCTGTTCTGTGTGTTCTAATGTCTCTGTTCTGTGTGTTCTAATGTCTGTTCTGTGTGTTCTAATGTCTGTTCTGTGTGTTCTAATCTCTGTTCTGTGTGTTCTAATGTCTCTGTTCTGTGTGTTCTAATGTCTCTGTTCTGTGTGTTCTAATGTCTCTGTTCTGTGTGTTCTAATGTCTGTTCTGTGTGTTCTAATGTCTCTGTTCTGTGTGTTCTAATCTCTGTTCTGTGTGTTCTAATGTCTGTTCTGTGTGTTCTAATGTCTCTGTTCTGTGTGTTCTAATGTCTGTTCTGTGTGTTCTAATGTCTCTGTTCTGTGTGTTCTAATGTCTCTGTTCTGTGTGTTCTAATGTCTGTTCTGTGTGTTCTAATGTCTCTGTTCTGTGTGTTCTAATGTCTCTGTTCTGTGTGTTCTAATGTCTCTGTTCTGTGTGTTCTAATGTCTGTTCTGTGTGTTCTAATCTCTGTTCTGTGTGTTCTAATGTCTCTGTTCTGTGTGTTCTAATGTCTCTGTTCTGTGTGTTCTAATGTCTCTGTTCTGTGTGTTCTAATGTCTGTTCTGTGTGTTCTACTGTCTCTGTTCTGTGTGTTCTAATCTCTGTTCTGTGTGTTCTAATCTCTGTTCTGTGTGTTCTAATCTCTGTTCTGTGTGTTCTAATGTCTCTGTTCTGTGTGTTCTAATGTCTGTTCTGTGTGTTCTAATGTCTCTGTTCTGTGTGTTCTAATGTCTCTGTTCTGTGTGTTCTAATGTCTCTGTTCTGTGTGTTCTAATGTCTGTTCTGTGTGTTCTAATGTCTCTGTTCTGTGTGTTCTAATCTCTGTTCTGTGTGTTCTAATGTCTCTGTTCTGTGTGTTCTAATGTCTGTTCTGTGTGTTCTAATGTCTCTGTTCTGTGTGTTCTAATGTCTCTGTTCTGTGTGTTCTAATGTCTCTGTTCTGTGTGTTCTAATGTCTCTGTTCTGTGTGTTCTAATGTCTGTTCTGTGTGTTCTAATGTCTCTGTTCTGTGTGTTCTAATCTCTGTTCTGTGTGTTCTAATGTCTGTTCTGTGTGTTCTAATGTCTCTGTTCTGTGTGTTCTAATGTCTGTTCTGTGTGTTCTAATGTCTCTGTTCTGTGTGTTCTAATGTCTCTGTTCTGTGTGTTCTAATGTCTGTTCTGTGTGTTCTAATGTCTCTGTTCTGTGTGTTCTAATGTCTGTTCTGTGTGTTCTAATGTCTGTTCTGTGTGTTCTACTGTCTCTGTTCTGTGTGTTCTAATCTCTGTTCTGTGTGTTCTAATCTCTGTTCTGTGTGTTCTAATCTCTGTTCTGTGTGTTCTAATGTCTCTGTTCTGTGTGTTCTAATGTCTGTTCTGTGTGTTCTAATGTCTCTGTTCTGTGTGTTCTAATGTCTCTGTTCTGTGTGTTCTAATGTCTCTGTTCTGTGTGTTCTAATGTCTCTGTTCTGTGTGTTCTAATGTCTGTTCTGTGTGTTCTAATGTCTCTGTTCTGTGTGTTCTAATCTCTGTTCTGTGTGTTCTAATGTCTCTGTTCTGTGTGTTCTAATGTCTCTGTTCTGTGTGTTCTAATGTCTCTGTTCTGTGTGTTCTAATGTCTCTGTTCTGTGTGTTCTAATGTCTGTTCTGTGTGTTCTAATGTCTCTGTTCTGTGTGTTCTAATGTCTGTTCTGTGTGTTCTAATGTCTCTGTTCTGTGTGTTCTAATGTCTGTTCTGTGTGTTCTAATGTCTGTTCTGTGTGTTCTAATGTCTGTTCTGTGTGTTCTAATGTCTCTGTTCTGTGTGTTCTAATCTCTGTTCTGTGTGTTCTAATGTCTCTGTTCTGTGTGTTCTAATGTCTGTTCTGTGTGTTCTAATGTCTCTGTTCTGTGTGTTCTAATGTCTCTGTTCTGTGTGTTCTAATGTCTGTTCTGTGTGTTCTAATGTCTCTGTTCTGTGTGTTCTAATGTCTGTTCTGTGTGTTCTAATGTCTGTTCTGTGTGTTCTAATGTCTCTGTTCTGTGTGTTCTAATGTCTGTTCTGTGTGTTCTAATCTCTGTTCTGTGTGTTGTAATGCCTCTGTTCTGTATTTATCAAACGGTTCTGCACCTGGAGAATGCGTAGAACAGTGGAAGGCCTGATGTTCCCTTGATTATATCAGCCTTGGCATTTCTAACACACCGAACCATTATTTTCCCTGAGGCCCCCATTATTAGCCAGATATTGGACCAGCCCATCTGGTATTTTCCCGAAATGCCAAATGGCCAGTCCGCCCCTGATTATAGACCTTCAGTCCAAATACAGATCTCAAAATAACTCCTAGACGGTTGAGACCAATAGCCAGGGAACCCAATACACTCCTACATTTAAAAATGTCTCTCCTACTCTCTCGGCCTCCCTCTTTTCTTCCAGTGCTTTCTCTCTGTTTCTCTTCCTCAATATATTTCTCTCCTGTTATCTCACCTCTCTTCTCTCCTTCAACTCTCTTTACTTATTATACATTCTGTTATCTCACCTCTCTTCTCTCCTTCAACTCTCTTTACTTATTATACATTCTGTTATCTCACCTCTCTTCTCTCCTTCAACTCTCTTTACTTATTATACATTCTCCCCTCTTGTCCTCCCGCCATCTTGTCTAGTCTATCCTGACCAGCCATATCTACCCATCTCACTCTTCTTTTAGTCTCTTCCCAAGCTTCCTCCTTCCTTCCCCTCTATAACTCTAAACCCCCCTCTCTCTCCTGTCCCCTCAGTGGGTAGGTGTTAGATTCTAAACCCCCCTCTCTCTCCTGTCCCCTCAGTGGGTAGGTGTTAGACTCTAAACCCCCCTCTCTCTCCTGACCCCTCAGTGGGTAGGTGTTAGATTCTAAACCCCCCTCTCTCTCCTGTCCCCTCAGTGGGTAGGTGTTAGACTCTAAACCCCCCTCTCTCTCCTGTCCCCTCAGTGGGTAGGTGTTAGATTCTAAACCCCCCTCTCTCTCCTGTCCCCTCAGTGGGTAGGTGTTAGACTCTAAACCCCCCTCTCTCTCCTGACCCCTCAGTGGGTAGGTGTTAGACTCTAAACCCTCCTCTCTCTCCTGACCCCTCAGTGGGTAGGTGTTAGACTCTAAACCCCCCTCTCTCTCCTGACCCCTCAGTGGGTAGGTGTTAGATTCTAAACCCCCCTCTCTCTCCTGTCCCCTCAGTGGGTAGGTGTTAGACTCTAAACCCCCCTCTCTCTCCTGACCCCTCAGTGGGTAGGTGTTAGACTCTAAACCCCCCTCTCTCTCCTGTCCCCTCAGTGGGTAGGTGTTAGACTCTAAACCCTCCTCTCTCTCCTGTCCCTTCAGTGGGTAGGTGTTAGATTCTAAACCCCCCTCTCTCTCCTGTCCCCTCAGTGGGTAGGTGTTAGACTCTAAACCCTCCTCTCTCTCCTGTCCCTTCAGTGGGTAGGTGTTAGATTCTAAACCCCCCTCTCTCTCCTGTCCCCTCAGTGGGTAGGTGTTAGACTCTAAACCCCCCTCTCTCTCCTGTCCCCTCAGTGGGTAGGTGTTAGACTCTAAACCCCCCTCTCTCTCCTGACCCCTCAGTGGGTAGGTGTTAGACTCTAAACCCCCCTCTCTCTCCTGTCCCCTCAGTGGGTAGGTGTTAGATTCTAAACCCCCCTCTCTCTCCTGACCCCTCAGTGGGTAGGTGTTAGACTCTAAACCCCCCTCTCTCTCCTGTCCCCTCAGTGGGTAGGTGTTAGACTCTAAACCCCCCTCTCTCTCCTGTCCCCTCAGTGGGTAGGTGTTAGACTCTAAACCCCCCTCTCTCTCCTGTCCCCTCAGTGGGTAGGTGTTAGACTCTAAACCCCTCTCTCTCTCCTGTCCCCTCAGTGGGTAGGTGTTAGACTCTAAACCCCCCTCTCTCTCCTGACCCCTCAGTGGGTAGGTGTTAGACTCTAAACCCCTCTCTCTCTCCTGTCCCCTCAGTGGGTAGGTGTTAGACTCTAAACCCCCCTCTCTCTCCTGACCCCTCAGCGGGTAGGTGTTAGACTCTAAACCCCCCTCTCTCTCCTGTCCCCTCAGTGGGTAGGTGTTAGACTCTAAACCCCCCTCTCTCTCCTGACCCCTCAGTGGGTAGGTGTTAGACTCTAAACCCCCCTCTCTCTCCTGACCCCTCAGTGGGTAGGTGTTAGACTCTAAACCCCCCTCTCTCTCCTGTCCCCTCAGTGGGTAGGTGTTAGACTCTAAACCCCCCTCTCTCTCCTGTCCCCTCAGTGGGTAGTTGTTAGACTCTAAACCCCCCTCTCTCTCCTGTCCCCTCAGTGGGTAGGTGTTAGACTCTAAACCCCCCTCTCTCTCCTGTCCCCTCAGTGGGTAGGTGTTAGACTCTAACCCCCCCTCTCTCTCCTGACCCCTCAGTGGGTAGGTGTTAGACTCTAAACCCCTCTCTCTCTCCTGTCCCCTCAGTGGGTAGGTGTTAGACTCTAAACCCCCCTCTCTCTCCTGACCCCTCAGTGGGTAGGTGTTAGACTCTAAACCCCCCTCTCTCTCCTGACCCCTCAGTGGGTAGGTGTTAGACTCTAAACCCCCCTCTCTCTCCTGACCCCTCAGTGGGTAGGTGTTAGACTCTAAACCCCCCTCTCTCTCCTGACCCCTCAGTGGGTAGGTGTTAGACTCTAAACCCCCCTCTCTCTCCTGTCCCCTCAGTGGGTAGGTGTTAGATTCTAAACCCCCCTCTCTCTCCTGTCCCCTCAGTGGGTAGGTGTTCGATTCTAAACCCCCCTCTCTCTCCTGTCCCCTCAGTGGGTAGGTGTTAGATTCTAAACCCCCCTCTCTCTCCTGTCCCCTCAGTGGGTAGGTGTTAGACTCTAAACCCCCCTCTCTCTCCTGTCCCCTCAGTGGGTAGGTGTTAGATTCTAAACCCCCCTCTCTCTCCTGTCCCCTCAGTGGGTAGGTGTTAGACTCTAAACCCCCCTCTCTCTCCTGTCCCCTCAGTGGGTAGGTGTTAGATTCTAAACCCCCCTCTCTCTCCTGTCCCCTCAGTGGGTAGGTGTTAGACTCTAAACCCCCCTCTCTCTCCTGTCCCCTCAGTGGGTAGGTGTTAGACTCTAAACCCCCCTCTCTCTCCTGTCCCCTCAGTGGGTAGGTGTTAGACTCTAAACCCCCCTCTCTCTCCTGACCCCTCAGTGGGTAGGTGTTCGATTCTAAACCCCCCTCTCTCTCCTGTCCCCTCAGTGGGTAGGTGTTAGATTCTAAACCCCCCTCTCTCTCCTGTCCCCTCAGTGGGTAGGTGCTAGAGTCTCTGGCCTCCAGGGGGACCACAGTGACAGCCACACTCAGCCACAGACCCAAACAATGTCAGCTATGCAGTAAACAGAGAAACACCACTGACTGAACAGTCCCACTGTGAATGACGCCCGACACACACACGATAAGCACAATAACAGACGTGCACACACACACACACACACACACACACACACACACACACACACACACACACACACACACACACACACACACACACACACACACACACACACACACACACACACACACACACACACACACACTCTCCATACATACAGAACATACTGTGCATACATTCATAAAAATCACTTACATACATGTGCATACTACTGTAAATAAACTAAGATAAACTGGACTGTTTTATCTCCATCTCTTCATTCAAAGACTCAATCATGGACAGTCTTACGGACAGTTGTGGCTGCTTTGCGTCATGTATTGTTGTCTCTACCTTCTTAATATTTGTACCATGTTTTGTGCTGCTGCCAATTTGTGCTGCTACCATGTTGTTCTGCTACCATGTTGTTCTGCTACCATGTTGTGTTTCTACCATGTTATGCTGCTACCATGTTGTGTTGCTACCATGTTATGCTGCTACCATGCTGTGATGCTACCATGCTGTGTTGCTACCATGTTATGCTGCTACCATGTTGTGCTGCTACCATGTTGTGCTGCTACCATGTTGTGCTGCTACCATGTTGTGCTGCTACCATGCTGTGTTGCTACCATGTTATTCTGCTACCATGTTGTGCTGCTACCATGTTGTGTTGCTACCATGTTATGCTGCTACCATGCTGTGTTGTCATGTGTTGCTTAATCCCAGCCCCCATCCCCAAAGGTGGCATTTTGCCTTTTGGTAGACCTGTGACCCACAACAATCCACACACAACCTGTGACCCACAACAGTCCACACACAACCTGTGACCCACAACAATCCACACACAACCTGTGACCCACAACAATCCACACACAACCTGTGACCCACAACAGTCCACACACAACCTGTGACCCACAACAATCCACACACAACCTGTGACCCACAACAATCCACACACAACCTGTGACCCACAACAGTCCACACACAACCTGTGACCCACAACAATCCACACACAACCTGTGACCCACAACAGTCCACACACAACCTGTGACCCACAACAATCCACACACAACCCGTGACCCACAACAATCCACACACAACCCGTGACCCACAACAATCCACACACCACCCGTGACCTATTCCTTATTCCCCAGGCTACGCACATCATCGCACATCATCGCTGACACCAATTGCCCCCAGTATAAACAAACAATACAAATCACAGTACAAAGGTAGATGGAGACTTTGTGGTGCCAGGCCTTTTCACTGAGATGAAAGTCGTCTTCCAACACCTGATAAGACCCGGGACTGTGACAGCAGAGGGTATAGACCAGGGCACGTAATCTTAATGTTCACAGGTGACTGTTGACACAAATCTGTAGTATCTTCAATGGGGTGAAACAAACAGAGACATCTCAGGAAGGAAAGAGAAGGGGACATGTCAATGAAAACAAACTGTCTCAGGAGTTAGTGAAGAGAGAAAGAGCAGCGTGTTGACTGAGACTCTCTGTTACCTCTAAGATACTAAACTGTCTCAGGAGTTAGTGAAGAGAGAAAGAGCAGTGTGTTGACTGAGACTCTCTGTTACCTCTAAGATACTAAACTGTCTCAGGAGTTAGTGAAGAGAGAAAGAGCAGTGTGTTGACTGAGACTCTCTGTTACCTCTAAGATACTAAACTGTCTCAGGAGTTAGTGAAGAGAGAAAGAGCAGTGTGTTGACTGAGACTCTCTGTTACCTCTAAGATACTAAACTGTCTCAGGAGTTAGTGAAGAGAGAAAGAGCAGTGTGTTGACTGAGACTCTCTGTTACCTCTTGTAACGTTCGTCTGGTGGTGTATGAATGGACCAAGGCGCAGCGGGTGATGAATACATAACTATTTATTACAAACAGACGAAACACTGACAAAACACTAGAACAAACTACAAAACAATAAACGAAGGCAACAGACCTGAAACAAACGAACTTACATATAGACGAAGGACGCAAGAACAGGAACAGACTACCTAAAACGAACGAACAAACGAAACAGTCCCATGTGGATTACACAGACACAGGAACAATCACCCACAAACAAACAGTGAGAACAACCTACCTTAATATGACTCTCAATCAGAGGAAACGCCAAACACCTGCCTCTAATTGAGAGCCATACCAGGCAACCCATTAACCCAACATAGAAAACACATAACATAGACTACCCACCCAAACTCACGCCCTGACCAATTAAACACATACCAAACAGAAAACAGGTCAGGAACGTGACAGAACCCCCCCCTCAAGGTGCGAACTCCGGGCGCACCCCTACAACTCAAGGGGAGGGTCTGGGTGGGCATCTGTCCGCGGTGGCGGCTCCGGCGGTGGACGAGGACACCACTCCACCACTGTCTTTGTCCCTCTCCTTCGCGTCCTTTGAGTGGCGACCCTCGCCCCCGACCATGGTCCAGGAACCCTCACTAAGGCCCCTCCTACATAGAGGAGACAGCTCAGGACAGAGAGGTAGCTCAGGACAGAGAGGTAGCTCAGGACAGAGAGGTAGCTCAGGACAGAGAGGCAGCTCAGGACAGAGAGGTAGCTCAGGACAGAGAGGTAGCTCAGGACAGAGAGGCAGCTCAGGACAGAGAGGTAGCTCAGGACAGAGGGACAACTCTGTACTAATGGCAGCTCCGGACTGGGTTGCAGCTCCGGACTGGGTGGCAGCTCCGGACTGAGTGGCAGCTCATGACTGGAGGGCAGCTCATGACTGGAGGGCAGCTCATGACTGGAGGGCAGCTCATGACTGGAGGGCAGCTCATGACTGGAGGGCAGCTCATGACTGGAGGGCAGCTCATGACTGGAGGGCAGCTCATGACTGGAGGGCAGCTCTGGCAGCTCCTGACTGGCTGGCGGCTCTGGCAGCTCCTGACTGGCTGGCGGCTCTGGCAGCTCCTGACTGGCTGGCGGCTCTGGCAGCTCCTGACTGGCTGGCGGCTCTGGCAGCTCCTGACTGGCTGGCGGCTCTGGCAGCTCCTGACTGGCTGGCGGCTCTGGCAGCTCCTGACTGGCTGGCGGCTCTGGCAGCTCCTGACTGGCTGGCGGCTCTGGCAGCTCCTGACTGGCTGGCGGCTCTGGCAGCTCCTGACTGGCTGGCGGCTCTGGCAGCTCCTGACTGGCTGGGGGCTCTGGCAGCTCCTGACTGGCTGGCGGCTCTGGCAGCTCCTGACTGACGGACGGCTCTAGCAGCTCCTGACTGACGGGCGGCTCTAATGGCTCGGGACAGACGGGCGGCTCTAATGGCTCGTGGCAGACGGATGGCTCAGAAGGCGCTGGGCAGACGGATGGCTCAGAAGGCGCTGGGCAGACGGATGGCTCAGACGGCGCTGGGCAGACGGATGGCTCAGACGGCGCTGGGCAGACGGATGGCTCAGACGGCGCTGGGCAGACGGATGGCTCAGACGGCGCTGGGCAGACAGATGGCTCAGACGGCGCTGGGCAGACAGATGGCTCAGACGGCGTTGGGCAGACAGCCGACTCTGACCTGCTGAGGCCCACAGTAGGCCGGGTGCGTGGTGCCGGAACTGGTGGTACCGGACTGGAGACACGTACCTCAAGGCTAGTGCGGGGAGCAGGAACAGGGCACACTGGACTCTCGATGCGCACTATAGGCCTGGTGCGTGGTACCGGAACTGGCGGTACTGAGCTGGGGCGGGAAGGTGGCGCCGGATATACCGGACCGTGTAGGCGTACTGGCTCCCTTGAGCACTGAACCTGCCCAACCTTACCTGGTTGTATGCTCCCCGTCGCCTGACCAGTGCGGGGAGGTGGAATAACCCGCACCGGGCTATGTAGGCGAACCGGGGACACCATGCGTAAGGCTGGTGCCATGTAAGCCGGCCCAAGGAGACGTACTGGTGGCCAGATATGTAGAGCCGGCTTCATGGCACTTGGCTCAATGCTCAATCTAGCCCTACCAGTGCGGGGAGGTGGAATAACCCGCACCGGGCTATGCACACGTACAGGAGACACCGTGCGCTCTACTGCGTAACACGGTGTCTGCCCGTACTCCCGCTCTCCACGGTTAGCCTGGGAAGTGGGCGCAGGTCTCCTACCTGCCCTAGACCCACTACCTCTTAGCCCCCCCCCCCAAGAAATTTTTGGGTTGTACTTGCGGGCTTTTCGGGCTTCCGTGCTAGACGCGTCCCCTCATAACGCCGGTTCCTCTCTCCGGTTTCCTCCGCTCTCCGAGCTGCCTCCAGCTGTTCCCATGGGCGGCGATTCACTTCAACTTTAGCCCATGGTCCTTTTCCTTCCATGATTTCCTCCCAAGACCAGAAATCCTGCTTCGTGCGCTGTCCGTTAACCCGCTGCTTGATCCGGGTTTGGTGGGTGATTCTGTAACGTTCGTCTGGTGCTGTATGAATGGACCAAGGCGCAGCGGGTGATGAATACATAACTATTTATTACAAACAGACGAAACACTGACAAAACACTAGAACAAACTACAAAACAATAAACGAAGGCAACAGACCTGAAACAAACGAACTTACATATAGACGAAGGACGCAAGAACAGGAACAGACTACCTAAAACGAACGAACAAACGAAACAGTCCCATGTGGATTACACAGACACAGGAACAATCACCCACAAACAAACAGTGAGAACAACCTACCTTAATATGACTCTCAATCAGAGGAAACGCCAAACACCTGCCTCTAATTGAGAGCCATACCAGGCAACCCATTAACCCAACATAGAAAACACATAACATAGACTACCCACCCAAACTCACGCCCTGACCAATTAAACACATACCAAACAACAGAAAACAGGTCAGGAACGTGACACCTCTAAGATACTAAACTGTCTCAGGAGTTAGTGAAGAGAGAAAGAGCAGTGTGTTGACTGAGACTCTCTGTTACCTCTAAGATACTAAACTGTCTCAGGAGTTAGTGAAGAGAGAAAGAGCAGTGTGTTGACTGAGACTCTCTGTTACCTCTAAGATACTAAACTGTCTCAGGAGTTAGTGAAGAGAGAAAGAGCAGTGTGTTGACTGAGACTCTCTGTTACCTCTAAGATACTAAACTGTCTCAGGAGTTAGTGAAGAGAGAAAGAGCAGTGTGTTGACTGAGACTCTCTGTTACCTCTAAGATACTAAACTGTCTCAGGAGTTAGTGAAGAGAGAAAGAGCAGTGTGTTGACTGAGACTCTCTGTTACCTCTAAGATACTAAACTGTCTCAGGAGTTAGTGAAGAGAGAAAGAGCAGTGTGTTGACTGAGACTCTCTGTTACCTCTAAGATACTAAACTGTCTCAGGAGTTAGTGAAGAGAGAAAGAGCAGTGTGTTGACTGAGACGCTCTGTTACCTCTAAGATACTAAACTGTCTGCACATGTGTCACGTTCCTGACCTGTTTTCTGTTAGTTTTGTATGTGTTAGTTGGTCAGGACGTGAGTTTGGGTGGGCAGTCTATGTTTTCTGTTTCTATGTTGGTTTAAAGGGTGACCTAATATGGCTCTCAATTAGAGGCAGGTGGTTTTCATTTCCTCTGATTGAGAGTCATATTAAGGTAGGTGTTTTCACACTGTTTGTTTGTGGGTGGTTGTCTCCTGTGTTAGTGTCTGTCTATGTTGCACCATACGGGACTGTTTCGGTTTGTTTGTTCATTTTGTTCGTTCGGTATTTTATGTAGTCATTTCCCTGTTCGTGCGTTCTTCGTGTTACATGTAAGTTCTTACGTCCAGGTTTGTCTACATTCGTTTTGTTATTTTGTTAGTTAATTCAAGTGTAGTTCGTTTTTTGTCTTCTCTTTAAATAAATCATGTCATCATACCTCGCTGCGCATTGGTCTTCCGATCCCTCTCTCCTCTCCTCGTCCGAGGAGGAGGAAGAGCTAGAATTCCGTTACAGAACCACCCACCGATCCAGAACCAAGCAGCATGAGTTCGAGCAGCGGCCAAGAGATCAGGACTCATGGACTTGGGAGGAAGTATTAGAGGGAAAAGGACACTGGGCGCACATTGGGGAATATCGCCGCGCTCGTGAGGAGATGGAGGCAGCGAGAGCCCAACAGCGGTGGTATGAGGAGGCAGCAAGGAGACGTGGATGGAAGCCGGAGAATCAAGCTCGAGACCGGATTTATGAAGGTACGCGGCTAGCACGGAAGCCCGTGAAGAAACCCCAACAATTTCTTGGGGGGGGGGGCTAAGAGGTAGTGGGCCAAGGGCAGGTAGGAGACCTGCGCCCACTTCCCAGGCTAACCGTGGAGAGCGGGAGTACGGGCAGACACCGTGTTACGCAGTAGAGCGCACGGTGTCTCCTGTATGTGTGCATAGCCCGGTGCGGGTTATTCCACCTCCCCGCACTGGTAGGGCTAGATTGAGCGTTGAGCCGGAGGTCATGAAGCCGGCCCTACATATCTGGCCACCAGTACGTCTCCTTGGGCCGGCATACATGGCACCAGCCTTACGCATGGTGTCCCCGGTTCGCCTACATAGCCCGGTGCGGGTTATTCCACCTCCCCGCACTGGTCGGGCGACGGGGAGCATTCAACCAGGTAAGGTTGGGCAGGCTCAATGCTCAAGGGAGCCAGTACGCTTGCACGGTCCGGTATTTCCGGTGCTACCTCCCCGCCCCAGCCCAGTACCACCAGTGCCTACACCACACACCAGGCTTCCAGTGCGTTTTCAGAGCCCTGTTCCTCCTCCACGCACTCTTCCTATGGTGCGTGTCTCCAGCCCAGTGCCTCCAGTTCCGGCACCACGCACTAAGCCACCTGTGCGTCTCCAGAGTCCTGTACGCACTGTTCCTTCTCCCCGCACTCATTCTGAGGTGCGTGCTCTCAGCCCGGTACCACCAGTCCCGGTACCACGCACCAGTCCTATAGTGCGCTTTGAGAACTCAGTGTGTCATGTTACCGCTCCCCGCACTAGCCTTGAGGTGCGTGTCTCCAGTCCGGTGCCACCAGTTCCGGTACCACGCACCAGGCCTACAGTGCGTCTCAGCCGGTCAGAGTCTGCCGTCTGCCAAGCAGCGCCTGAACTGCCCGTCTGCCAAGCAGCGCCTGAACTGCCTGTCTGCCAAGCGGCGCCTGAACTGCCCGTCTGTCAAGCGGCGCCTGAACTGCCCGTCTGTATTGAGCCTTCAAAGCCGCCCGTCTGCCATGAGCCTGCAAAGCCGCCCGTCTGCCATGAGCCTACAGAGCCGTCCGCCAGACAGGAGCCGCTAGAGCCTTCCGCCAGACAGGAGCCGCTAGAGCCTTCCGCCAGACCGGATCAGCCAGAGCCTTCCGCCAGACCGGATCAGACAGAGCCTTCCGCCAGACCGGATCAGCCAGAGCCTTCCGCCAGACCGGATCAGCCAGAGCCTTCCGCCAGACCGGATCAGCCAGAGCCTTCCGCCAGACCGGATCAGCCAGAGCCGTCAGCTAGCCATGAGCGTCCAGAGCCGTCAGCGAGCCATGAGCGTCCAGAGCCGTCAGCCAACCATGAGCTGTCCCTCAGCCCAGAGCTGCCATGTATCCAGAACTGCCCCTCAGTCCAGAGCTGTCTCTCTGTCCGGAGCTGCCCTTCAGTCCGGAGTTGCCCCTCTATCCTGAGCTACCTCTCTATCCTGAGCTACCTCTCTATCCTGAGCTACCTCTCTATCCTGAACTACCTATCTGTCCTGAGCTACCTTGTCCCGGAGCTGTCCCTTATTTTGATGTTACCCGGAATATTAGGTGGGTGGAGTAAGAGGGTGGTCATTCTGAGGGAGAGACGTAAGCTGGGATTGACTATGGTGGGGTGGGGACCTCGCCCAGAGCCTGAGCCACCACCGTGGTCAGATGCCCACCCTGACCCTCCCCTAGACTTTGTGCTGGTGCGCCCGGAGTTCGCACCTTAAGGGGGGGGTTATGTCACGTTCCTGACCTGTTTTCTGTTAGTTTTGTATGTGTTAGTTGGTCAGGACGTGAGTTTGGGTGGGCAGTCTATGTTTTCTGTTTCTATGTTGGTTTAAAGGGTGACCTAATATGGCTCTCAATTAGAGGCAGGTGGTTTTCATTTCCTCTGATTGAGAGTCATATTAAGGTAGGTGTTTTCACACTGTTTGTTTGTGGGTGGTTGTCTCCTGTGTTAGTGTCTGTCTATGTTGCACCATACGGGACTGTTTCGGTTTGTTTGTTCATTTTGTTCGTTCGGTATTTTATGTAGTCATTTCCCTGTTCGTGCGTTCTTCGTGTTACATGTAAGTTCTTACGTCCAGGTTTGTCTACATTCGTTTTGTTATTTTGTTAGTTAATTCAAGTGTAGTTCGTTTTTTGTCTTCTCTTTAAATAAATCATGTCATCATACCTCGCTGCGCATTGGTCTTCCGATCCCTCTCTCCTCTCCTCGTCCGAGGAGGAGGAAGAGCTAGAATTCCGTTACAACATGTCTGTCGTTTCTGTGGTGTGATGAAGTGATAATGCCCGAGAAGCAGGTGATTGGAGGATATAACGGTCCGCATGTTGTTAGGCCCGAGACGGAATGCCGTTTTAACCAATCAGCATCCAGGATAAGGCCGCTGTGTGAAGCTATGTACTGTACATAACTGTTCCCATTGTAACGGGCTTAAACAAACACATAGGGACCTCCTCAAGTGGTTCAGATGTCTTGGCATAACGGTTAAGGTGTTGGCTTGACATTTGCTGGATCTTGGTTCGAGTCTTGATCGGACTACCCCCCCCAAAAAATTTGCCACACTATGATGCATAGCTACATAATAACTTTAACTGTGGAGTATTCATGGGTTTCACGTGTTTTAACAATATTGTTTTGGACTGATGCCCGACTGAGCATTCTACTCAATGCATTGTCAATGAGCGCTGAGGAAGATGTCTTGGCCCTTACAGCCTTTTCCCCATTTTAAAGCTATTCGAAGAAAGAAGTCTCAATATTTTTCATGGGCCATTTTGGGGCCAATTTGAGGGCTTTGTTTCTCTTCCTGTTCCCACCACTGCTCTGTCCTGTGTATAAATGCATTGGTTTCTCCTCACATCGTTATAAACCTCGGAAAACAAAAATCTCCAGCCACAGCATTCTTGACTAAAAACCTCAAATTAAATGTGAACTTCTGACACTGTTAAAACGGTCTTCCTAAGAGGATATGTTCTAGAACATGAAGGCCGCCATTTTAGTTGCTGGTTTTAGATCCATAATGGAGACACCGACACGTAGTTTAGATTTCTGTTCCTAGAACACTTTGAAGTTAGCCTGGTCCCAGATCTATTTGTACTAACACCTATAATGTATGGTGACACTGACCATTGTTGGCAAGCACAAACAGATCTGGGACCAGGCTACATAAGTTTCTACAGTAAGACAAAGGGTTGGGAATTGGGCTCTCAGACAAGCTTTGTGGAGAATGTTGTAGAAGACATAAAGCTGTCATTAACATATGAGTCCAGAAGATTCCTGGTTTCTCAGCTGTTCCTGGACTGATTCCTCTGATAAGATCAGATGTTTCTCTCTCCCTTTCCTTAAAGAGACAATCAGCAGTTGAAACAGTAACAAAGCAAAACAATAACAAAGCAAAACAGGAACTGCTACTGGTTCACTATAAAGCTGAGGGATGAAACTGGAGAAATGGAACCACTCTCAAATTCATAGACCACTATGGATGCAAGGACTGACCATCCATGATATCAAAATGATCGTTTTAACCATGTTTAGAGGATTTTTAGTGTTTGTTTACATTTACTTTGTTTACAAACAATGGAGTAAAACAGGCTTATATTTTGGATTCTGATGGGGTACGACTGTTGAACTAAGCTCATGAGCCATTTATAAGTTATATTCTTCAAGAATCAATGGGTACATAGTCCAAAAATAGATGTAGCTACTGCAGATTGACCCTTTAGCTGTGGGGGTGGTGGTGTGTGTGCATTTTATTTGTGATTCACTCTGAAGTGCTCCTTACAAAGTGCTGTGGACTGGAATGAATGAATGAACGGTTCCATTAACAAAGCAACCCACTTCTCCATCCAGGTGATTGTTTGCTCTTCACTCACGGCACCTTAGTAGGTAGAACAGAAGGTCATGTGTTTGTTTTGCTCTGTAGTCAGTGTACTAGTTACAGGCATGACTACAGATGCATCCCAAATGACCCTCCTTCCCCATTTGGTGCACTACTTTCAACCCGTAGGGCTCTGGTCAAAAGTTGTGCACTAGATAGGGAATAGGGTGCCTTTTGGGATGTACTCTACAACTGGAGTGTGACTTTCTCTGTTCTGTTGTCAGGAAAATGGATATTTTCTTCCTCCAGTTTGGCCATGCTGACTATGTGGTATTTCCAGTACATAACTCCATTCCTTGTCTTCTATTTGGACTTGGTTTAGAAACCCAAGCCAACGTGTTGGACTCCAACCGCCCCTACTGTCTTTCTCTTCTCCCAACTTCCTGTGTCTGTCACTCTCTCACACACGCACTCTTTCTCTCCCTCCATCCAGTTTGATTCCCTGTGGTTCTGTAGTGTTCTCTGTGTTCTAATGTCTCTGTTCTGTGTGTTCTAATGCCTCTGTTCTGTGTTCTAATGTCTCGGTTCTTTGTTCTAATGTCTCTGTTCTGTGTTCTAATGCCTCTGTTCTGTGTTCTAATGTCTCGGTTCTTTGTTCTAATGTCTCGGTTCTTTGTTCTAATGCATATGTTCTGTGTTCTAATGCCTCTGTTCTGTGTTCTAATGTCTCTGTTCTGTGTGTTCTAGAGAATTTTGACCATTTGGATCATTCTGCTATCTCTTCAACATTTTGAGGCCTTTGCTTTTGACATGGACTCTGCCTGTTCATGGACTCTGCTTGTTCATGGACTAGGCCTGTTCATGGACTCTGCCTGTTCATGAACTCTGCCTGTTCATGGACTCTGCCTGTTCATGGATTCTGCCTGTTCATGGATTCTGCCTGTTCATGGACTCTGCCTGTTCATGGACTCTGCCTGTTCATGGACTCTGCCTGTTCATGGATTCTGCCTGTTCATGGATTCTGCCTGTTCATGGACTCTGCCTGTTCATGGATTCTGCCTGTTCATGGACTCTGCCTGTTCATGGACTCTGCCTGTTCATGAACTCTGCCTGTTCATGGATTCTGCCTGTTCATGGATTCTGCCTGTTCATGGATTCTGCTTGTTCATGAACTCTGCCTGTTCATGGATTCTGCTTGTTCATGAACTCTGCCTGTTCATGGATTCTGCCTGTTCATGGATTCTGCCTGTTCATGAACTCTGCCTGTTCATGGATTCTGCCTGTTCATGGATTCTGCCTGTTCATGGATTCTGCCTGTTCATGGATTCTGCTTGTTCATGAACTCTGCCTGTTCATGGATTCTGCCTGTTCATGGATTCTGCCTGTTCATGAACTCTGCCTGTTCATGAACTCTGCCTGTTCATGGATTCTGCCTGTTCATGGACTCTGCCTGTTCATGGATTCTGCCTGTTCATGGATTCTGCCTGTTCATGGATTCTGCTTGTTCATGAACTCTGCCTGTTCATGGACTCTGCCTGTTCATGGACTCTGCCTGTTCATGTATGTGGATGATGATGCCCTCTTGGTTTTACATTAAAACGAGAAGACTGTTGAAAAGACCGTAAGCAGCCAACTGACTAAAGTCAGTAAGTGGTTATCCAACAACAAACTGTCTCTGCATTTAGGCAAGACAGAATGTATCCTGTTTGGTTCCAAACACAAAGTGAGAAACTCTTCCAACTTCTCAGTCAAGTGTAAAGAAGTAGTTGTGAAGGTGAAATGCCCTGTTCCGTACTTGGGATGTGAACTGAGCCGACACAAGACGGGTGAACTCATGGCTCTGACGGTCATTGGGAAGGTTCACTCCAGTTCCTGACAAAAGTAGCCAAGTTCCTGGATACAGAGACTATGAGGACCCTGGCAACATCTCTGATACAGTGCCACTATGATTATGCTTGGCTCAGTGGCATAACCAAAAACCTGAAGGACAAACTTCAAAACGGCCCAAAACAAACTAATGAGATTTATACTCAAGATCAGCCCTAGGATGCTCATTGGTCCGAACCATTTCAGGGAACTGAACAGGCTTCCAGTTGATCTCTGGGTGGTGCAGATCAAACTGTTGATGGTTTATACATGACCTTGCCCACAAGTTACCTGTCTGGTTGTCTTCATTTCATTAGAGACTCTCGTAGCCATCACACCAGAGCCAGAGTTGCCAATATCAGACTGCTGTGCTACAGGAGCCTGGATGTAAAAAATCTCTTTCCTTAACAATGATGCAGAGGAATGGAATTGTGTACCAAACCATATAAAATCTATCCCATCCACACCAAACCATATAAAATCTATCCCATCCATACCAAACCCTATAAAATCTATCCCATCCACACCAAACCATATAAAATCTATCCCATCCATACCAAACCATATCAAATCTATCCCATCCATACCAAACCATTTAAAATCTATCCAATCCATACCAAACCATTTAAAATATATCCCATCCATACCAAACCATTTAAAATCTATCCCATCCATACAAACCATATAAAATCTATCCCAAACCATATAAAATCTATCCCAAACCATATAAAATCTATCCCATCCATACCAAACCATATCAAATCTATCCAATCCACACCAAACCATATCAAATCTATCCCATCCATACCAAACCATATAAAATCTATCCCATCCATACCAAACCATTTAAAATCTATCCCATCCATACAAACCATATAAAATCCATACCAAACCATATAAAATCTATCCCAACCCATATAAAATCCATACCAAACCATATAAAATCTATCCCAAACCATATAAAATCTATCCCATCCATACCAAACCATATAAAATCTATCCCATCCATACCAAACCATATCAAATCCATACCTTAAGAAATGGTTTATAGGCTAAATGCTTTAAAACTGCACAGCCTAAAAGAAAGTATAATTGCTTCAATGAACTTACTGTTACTTGGTAATCTATTTTATTCCTTTAACTGTTTCCTCCCTGTTGATGAAATGTATTTGAGATGTATTTTGTTTGAGATGTGTATATTTCCCCAATGGAAATACGTTTTAAAACGCTTTTTTTGTGTCATCCTCAATGAATTTAATGCCATTGTACTGTAGCCACGTGTGTGGTTGTATTGTGTTTAAAATTGTCAAATAAATCAACTAAAATAACAACAGGGTCTCAATCTCCTCTCCGTGTGCAGCAGGACATGGTGCTAAAGCCAATAGGATGAAACAGCTGCCAGTGGGGCTTTCATGCAAGGAAGAAAAACAACATGGTATTTTAAATGGTTAGGCTAAAATAGAAAGTGTGTGTGAGTGAGTGTGTGTGAGAGAGAGTTTGTGTGTGTGTGAGAGAGAGAGTTTGTGTGTGTGAGAGAGAGGGGTGTGGTAGACATCTGACCTCTAAAAGTCGACTGTCTATCAGACAGTCAGATGAATAACTGTAAAGGCTCCAAGTCCAACCTGTGTACCTGATTCGCTCGGACAACTGAATATCCCTTTGCTATCTACTTGTTATTTAAATTCTAAGTTTAAAATGACCCATGTTTAATTCAAGACAATTAAGGACAACATACATATATTCTGAAACATACAACACCTACAAGTATTATCCACCTTGTGATGTATTATATTACAAGCAAGCAGCAGAGAACGGGAAGAAACAGCCATGTCCAACTTCCCCTTACCTTTTACCAGGTCTGCCCCGGCTTGTTCAGAGTGTTCTACTGTAGCCTGATGTCAGAGTGTCCACTCCAGTCTGACTTCCAGTACTTCTCCAGTCGCTTCTCTCAGCCCAGCTTGTCTGAGTCTGTCTCCTAGAGGGAGGTACCAACAGGGAGAATGGGATGCCGGAGCTGCTTGGCAAATTTAGAATCCTCTCATAGCACAGGCTGTACTGTTGTTGTGGGGATGGGTTTCAGAGCATGCCATTCTCCCACCGTCCAAATAGACTGCGGGTGGGGGCCCACACTGAACAGCCACACCCACGTTATTCGATATCGACCAATAGGAGCTTGCAGGTGGGGTCCTTTACTCAAAGCAGTGGACAGCAGCTCACTTGAGACCCGTGCTGCTGGATGTGAGTTTTCAAAATAAACTCCCCTAGGTTGTCAGTAATGTGTATCTCCTACAAACAAGCACACTTCTATTTTATCTCGCCTCATGGCACTTCATCTACCCAGGCCAAGAGAAATATAGTCCTCCCAGCAATAGAGGAAAACTGGAAAAACGATTTACCATCTCAAAACTGAAATACTGTACTTAAACGAGTTTGTTCAAACTAACAAAACACCTTATTGACATAGTCAAAATAATATTCTGCTCAATTTCATTACACAGAAAGAGACGCCCATGGAGCAGCAACCACAGCATTTCACTTTCACCGCGTTCCTAACACGTATAGAAAAGGAATTAGCAAAGAAAGGCTCCTTTTCCATTACACACGCCGGCATCTGACTCTGAAAGGGATTGTGGTTTAACTCCGAAGGCCCCCCAAAAAAAGCCACTGGACCAAAGCACTGCTGAATGTCTACATACTGCAGCGTACACAACAGAAAACTCTGAGCTGCCATAGCTGGTCTGCAGAAATGGACTGGCCATAGGGCAGTTTGTGCAAATTCCAGATGGGCTGGTCCATTTTAGCCCAGTGGACCAGTCTAAATTACAGTTTTGTGCAAAATGATCATTATGTGGCTAATAATGGTGAGCCTCAAGGGAAAAAACGGGACGGTGTGTTAAAAATGCCCAGACTGATTTTTGGTCCCAGTCTGCAGGTCTGGGCAGCTACAGTATAAAGGGAAGAGTTACCGTTACTTTACTGTGGTACGGAAAGGCATACATAAAAAATGTGAATGTAGGCTAGTTGAAGATCACTCTCTCTTGATTAGTACTAAGACTGCAAATCATGTAGATGTTTGTTTTTACCTGTATAAATCCTTGTTCTACATCTTCAGGACATACACTGTATTTTGGTCTGCAGATAGGTAGCCTAGCGGTTAGAGCATTGGGCCAGTAGCCAAAACGTCGCCCGTTTAAATACCCAAACAGACAAGGTAAAAAAAAAAAAAGAACTGTCAATATACCCTTGAGCAAGGCACTTAACCCTAATTTGATCTAGGGGTGCCGTACCCTGTAAAACAATACATTTAGCTATGACAATAAAAAAAAAAAATCTAAAATCTGTTCCATGTCAACTTTCCCCAATGCTTATATTGTTCATTTGTCAAGACTGCCCTCTAGTGGTGAAAGGTGATCATCACATAAAGGTTAGGTTAACGAGAGCTCCAATTGGTGCTTTTATTGCGTGCATATTTGATATTGGTGACGGTACCTAAAGCTTGCAGGTATAATACTGTATAATGTGTTTTAAAGCATGTATGACCCTTTTATAACGGAGGCTTTAAGTTAATGTCTTACTTTGAGATTTTGTTGTAACTTTCCAAAACCAGGAAATTTTGTTGCATGTAGTGTTGCGTAATTTCCATAACTGAAAATATCTAAGTAGAAAAACATGTTTATCTAAGTAAGAAATATGTTAATCTAAGTAAGAAATATGTTCATCTAAGTATGACTGAATTCACTCCATAAACATTTATCTATTGAAAGTGATACACAATCCATAGGACTGTGCCATTGGGGTTGACAGTCATGGCAGACTGCTCATTTGATGTGCATTATGTAACTCTATGCTACTGTAGGTCAGTGTGGTTATTGGTCCCTATTAGCAGTATTAGTATAGCCCCCTATGCTACTGTAGGTCAGTGTGGTTATTGGTTCCTATTAGCAGTATTAGTATAGTCCTCTATGCTACTGTAGGTCAGTGTGGTTATTGGTTCCTATTAGCAGTATTAGTAATGTCCTCTATGCTACTGTATGTCAGTGTGGTTATTGGTTCCTATTACCAGTATTAGTAAAGTCCTCTATGCTACTGTAGGTCAGTGTGGTTATTGGTTCCTATTAGCAGTATTAGTATAGTCCTCTATGCTACTGTAGGTCAGTGTGGTTATTGGTTCCTATTAGCAGTATTAGTATAGTCCTCTATGCTACTGTAGGTCAGTGTGGTTATTGGTTCCTATTAGCAGTATTAGTAATGTCCTCTATGCTACTGTATGTCAGTGTGGTTATTGGTTCCTATTACCAGTATTAGTAAAGTCCTCTATGCTACTGTAGGTCAGTGTGGTTATTGGTTCCTATTAGCAGTATTAGTATAGTCCTCTATGCTACTGTAGGTCAGTGTGGTTATTGGTTCCTATTAGCAGTATTAGTATATTCCTCTATGCTACTGTAGGTCAGTGTGGTTATTGGTTCCTATTAGCAGTATTAGTAATGTCCTCTATGCTACTGTAGGTCAGTGTGGTTATTGGTTCCTATTAGCAGTATTAGTAAAGTCCTCTATGCTACTGTAGGTCAGTGTGGTTATTGGTTCCTATTAGCAGTATTAGTATAGTCCTCTATGCTACTGTAGGTCAGTGTGGTTATTGGTTCCTATTAGCAGTATTAGTATAGTCCTCTATGCTACTGTAGGTCAGTGTGGTTATTGGTTCCTATTAGCAGTATTAGTATAGTCCTCTATGCTACTGTAGGTCAGTGTGGTTATTGGTTCCTATTAGCAGTATTAGTATAGTCCTCTATGCTACTGTAGGTCAGTGTGGTTATTGGTTCCTATTAGCAGTATTAGTATAGTCCTATATGCTACTGTAGGTCAGTGTGGTTATTGGTTCCTATTAGCAGTATTAGTATAGTCCTCTATGCTACTGTAGGTCAGTGTGGTTATTGGTTCCTATTAGCAGTATTAGTATAGTCCTCTATGCTACTGTAGGTCAGTGTGGTTATTGGTTCCTATTAGCACTATTAGTATAGTCCTCTATGCTACTGTAGGTCAGTGTGGTTATTGGTTCCTATTAGCAGTATTAGTATAGTCCTCTATGCTACTGTAGGTCAGTGTGGTTATTGGTTCCTATTAGCAGTATTAGTATAGTCCTCTATGCTACTGTAGGTCAGTGTGGTTATTGGTTCCTATTGGCAGTATTAGTATAGTCCTCTATGCTACTGTAGGTCAGTGTGGTTATTGGTTTCTATTGGCAGTATTAGTATAGTCCTCTATGCTACTGTAGGTCAGTGTGGTTATTGGTCCCTATTAGCAGTATTAGTAAAGTCCTCTATGCTACTGTAGGTCAGTGTGGTTATTGGTTCCTATTAGCAGTATTAGTATAATCCTCTATGCTACTATAGGTCAGTGTGGTTATTGGTCCCCATTAGCAGTATTAGTATAGTCCTCTATGCTACTGTAGGTCAGTGTGGTTATTGGTTCCTATTAGCAGTATTAGTATAGTCCTCTATGCTACTGTAGGTCAGTGTGGTTATTGGTCCCTATTAGCAGTATTAGTATAGTCCTCTATGCTACTGTAGGTCAGTGTGGTTATTGGTTCCTATTAGCAGTATTAGTAAAGTCCTCTATGCTACTGTAGGTCAGTGTGGTTATTGGTTTCTATTGGCAGTATAGTATAGTCCTCTATGATGCAGAGGTCTCCTCTTGATCGAGAGTTCACAGACCTCAAACTGAGCTGGCCTCTTTCAGCAAGAAGGACCAATCACAACTTCTCTTACTAGAATCCACACCCACAAAAGGATTACCTGTCGGTGTAGTATGTGTTGCACTATCCAACAGTTACTATAGCAACGATTCTACTTTACTGCAAAGGTCTATGCAGTTTAGTGTGAAGTCCTGTCGTTTCAGTCAAGGATCAAATATGTTCCATATTTACTTGTCTTTGTGTATCCTTTCCCTGTCCTTACACATTTTTAAATACACAATTATAAATATATAATAATATGAATTATGTTATATAAAATATTTTGGACCTCTCATATTGGATAAGCCCGACTACCAAAATGTACCTTACCGTATTTGGAGCAAAAGGGTCCTCTTGCTAGCTGGTATTACCAAGATTTCAAGTCAATGTCTGTGTGACTGTGAGCCTTAGGTAGTGTCATAGCTTACTGCTAGATAAACCACCCGGTGTTGAATGTCAAGTGATGCTGAAACCATAATTCACTGTGAATGAGGTAGGGATTGTCTCAGGGACAATGGCAATGTAGTATTTGGCCCTGAAAGTTTGACTATGACATGTGAGTTATGATTCGTTATGTATGAGAGGTGATGCAATATGATTTTTTGTTTTAAAGCCATAGTCCAATGACTCACAGAATATGGTGGGGGTTGGGGTCTTGCAGTGACAACCATGTAATATGCTCCACAACTAATATTTGATGATCTACACATCAGACCTGAGTTCAATACAGTATTTGTTTCTTTCAAATACTTAAGCGGCACTTTATTCCATTTTAATATTCCCAAATTGGTGAGGCAGATAGCCTAGTGGTTAGAGCGTTGGGACAGTAAGAGAAAGGTTGCTAGATCGAATCCCTGAGCTGACAAGGTAAAAACCTGTTGTGACTGTGAACAAGGCAATTAACCCACTGTTCCTAGGCTGCCATTGTAAAGTAAGAATTTGTTCTTAACTGACTTGCCTAGTTAAATAAATATGTGAACCCCACTCATCTGGCACTACTGACTTAGTCAAACAAATCTAAATAAAATGTTAACCCAGGTGTGCTTTTATTTGATTTATTTAAACTTTATTTAACTAGGCAAGTCAGTTATTAAGAACTAATTCTTATTTACAATGATGCCCTACCAAAAGGCAAAAGGCCTCCTGCGGAGATGGGGGCTGGGATTAAAAATAAAAAATAAATAAAAATATAGGACAAAACACACATCACGACAAGAGGAACAACATAACACTACATAAAGAGAGACCTAGGACAACAACACAGCATGGCAGCAACACATGACAACACAGCATGGTAGCAGCACAACATGGTAGCAGCACAAAACATGGTAGCAGCACAAAACAGGGTACAAACATTATTGGGCACAGACACAAAGGGAAAGAAGGTAGAGACAACAATACATCACACAAAGCAGCCACAACTGTCAGTAAGAGTGTCCGTGATTGAGTCTTTGAATGAAGAGATTGAGATAAAACTGTCCAGTTTGAGTGTTTGTTGCAGCTCATTCCAGTCGCTAGCTGCAGCGAACTGAAAAGACGAGCGACACAGGGATGTGTGTGCTTTGGATACCTTTCACAGAATGTGACTGGCAGAACGGGTGTTGTATGTGGAGGATGAGGGCTCCAGTAGATATCTCAGATAGGGGGGAGTGAGGCCTAAGAGGGTTTTATTAATAAGCATCAACCAGTGGGTCTTGCGACGGGAAGACAGAGATGACCAGTTTACGGAGGAGTATAGCGTGCAGTGATGTGTCCTGTAAGGAGCATTGGTGGCAAATCTGATGGCCGAATGGTAAAGAACATCTCGCCAGTGCTACACAGATGACATGGACAGGAACATGATGAAGCAAAACGGGTTTATAGGGGGTGATTGACAGCGAGGACAGAAACGTGACATTCATCACTGGTTGGGCTTGAAACGTGACTTAGCGATTGCTCAAACACACATTGGCTTTGGTTTGATTAGCAACCTGTGTCTACTGTAGATGTGCTGTCTGGCGAAACTGTTTGACTAGTAGATTATAAAAAGCCACTGTAGACTCATATAGCCTGGCCTCGGACAGTTCAAGGGAAAGCAGTTATGGACTGTCAAGCGTGTGCCAGATAAAACGTTATCTTGCTGAATCTTTCATTGAGTCTTCAAATACAAAATTAGCTTTAAATTCAGGTGTGTAAAATCAGATTTTCCTCCACGAGACAATTCTAAAGCCCCGTTTATTGTCTACATAGATAAAGCTCACAATGCAATTAGCTACTCAAAATGACTACGTTGCCTAGTTGCGTCACATTACACTGTGTTCCAGCCTGACTGAGCTACCAACAGAAAGCATATATGGGGCAAGAGTAGCTTGTCTTGCATCACATGAGACACATGGTTCCACAACCAAAAGTCAAAAGGCTGTTGGTAACCATGACTGGAGTTTTTTTTTTGTTGCATAGCAGTCAGTAACCGGGCATTTTGCGTAGCTAGTTGCGTTTTTCTCACATAGACTATAAACTAGCCTTTATGGTCACTGTCAGGTTAACAGGCACTTCATTTGAAGTGATCAAGCAAAATGTAGGGCAACAATGTGTTACTCCTGTTGACCCTTCCAACGTACTTCTCCGCCCTGCCCCATGAAAGTATCCCCAACTCCAGCACATACGCCCACGCAAACATATGCACACACACACACACACACACACACACACACACACACACACACACACACAGCATAGAGGGTTAGAGCCCGCTCCCATCCAGAGAGTGACCAGAGACAAGGGCCTCTGGTTCAACACAGGGGTGAGGGCAGTGTTTGCTCTGTCCACACACTGGGGTTTGATGTCGGACCAATCAGTTAACATTTAACAGAGGGACCTCTGGAGCACTGGCAGTTCTTATGTTGCATCAGAGTTGTTATATTAGGTTGTATGTAGGTTGTATGTAGGTTGTATATAGGTTGTATGGATCAAAATCACATCAGCATTACTGTACAGGTAGCAGTATTTCCTGTATCAATATCCTATTTTCTATTATAAACTGGGTAGTGGGAGCCCTGAATGCTGATTGGCTGAGAGCCGTGGTATATTTTTACTGCTGTAATTAAGTTAAGTGGTCCCGTGTGGCTCAGTTGGTAGAGCATGGCGCTTGCAACGCCAGGGTTGTGGGTTCATTCCCCACGGGGGGACCAGGATGAATATGTATGAACTTTCCAATTTGTAAGTCGCTCTGGATAAGAGCGTCTGCTAAATGACTTAAATGTAAATGTAAGTTGGTAACCAGTTTATAACAGCAATAAGGCGCCTCAGGGGGTTTGTGGTATATTGCCAATATACCACGGCTAAGGGCTGTGTCCAGGCACTCGACGTTGCGTCGTGCTTATGAACAGTCCTTAGCCGTGGTATATTGGCCATATACCACACCTCCTCGGGCCTTATTGCTTATTAAGAGTAGAACCAGCCCAGGATGTAATCCTAGCTGTGTAAACTTTTATTTTTCTGCAGATGATTGCATGTATTAACTTACTATACACGATAGAGATGTATGACCTCACCGATGTTTTAATCAGCTGTTAGAGCTAGAATTTTTCAAGGGAGTGTGATTTAATTACTAAATTTACAAGAATTTCAGCGGAATTGATGGCGCCTCTGGCATATACAGTGCATTCGGAACTTATTCAGACCCCTTCCCCTTTTCCAAATTATGTTATTAAGTTATAAACGAAATAAAACATCTCATCAATCTACACACAATATCCCATAATGACAAAGCAAAATTAGGTTTTTAGAAATGTTTGCAAATGTATTAATAATAAAAAAAACTTGAATACCTTATTTACACAAGTACTCAAACTGTTTGCTATGAGACTCAAAATTGAGCTCAGGTGCATCCTATTTCCAATGATTATCCTTGAAATGTTTCTACAACTTGATTGGAGTCCATCTGTGGTAAATTCAATTGATTTGACATGATTTGGAAAGGGACACACCTGTCTATATAAGGCATGTCAGAACAAAAACCAAGCCATGAGGTCGAATGAATTGTCCGTAGAGCTCAGAGACAGAATTGTGTCAAGGCACAGATCTGGGGAAGGGTACCAAAACATTTCTGCAGCATTGTAGATCCCTAAGAACACAGTTGCCTCCATCATTCTTAAATAGAAGAAGTTTGGAACCAGCCAGACTCTTCCTAGAGCTGGCAGCCCGGCTCAATTGAGCAATTGGGGGAGAATGGCCTTGGTCAAGGAGGTGGCTAAGAACTCGATTGTCACTCTGACAGAGCTCCAGAGTTCCTATGTGGAGATGGGAGAACCTTTCAGAAGGACAACCACCTCTGCAGCCCTCTACCATTCAGGCCTTTATGATAGAGGGGCCAGACGGAAGCCAGTCCTCAGGAAAGGCACATGACAGCCCGCTTGGAGGACTCTCGGATTAGGAGAAACAAGATTCTCTATTCTGATGAAACCAAGTTTGAACTCTTTGGCCTTAATGCCAAGTGTCACGTCTGGAGGAAACCTGGCACCATCCCTTACGGTGAAGCTTACGGTAGCGTCATACCCAAGAAGACTCGAGGCTGTAATCACTGCCAAAGGTGATTCAACAAAGTACTGAGTAAAGGGTCTGAATACTAATGTAAATGTAATATTTCTGTTTTTTCTTTGTCATTATGGGGTATTATGTGTAAATTGATGAGTAGAATAAGGCTGTAATGTAACACATGTGGAAAAAGTCACTTTCCAAATGCACCATTATTGCTTGCAAATACACTAAATATACAAAAGTATGTAGACATCCCTTCAAATTATTTCAGCAACACCCGTTGCTGACAGGTGTATAAAATCGAGCACACCGCCATGCAATCTCCATAGACAAACATTAGTAAGAGAATGGTCTTACTGAAGAGCTCAGTGATTTTCAACGTGGCACCATCATAGGATGCCACTTTTCCAACAAGTCAGTTCGTCAAATGTCTGCCCTGCTAGAGCTGCCCCGGTCAACTATAAGTGCTGTTATTCTGAAGTGGTGTTGTCTAGGAGCAACAACGGCTCAGCCGCAAAGTGGTAGGCCACACAAGCTCACAGAATGGGACCGGCAATTCCTGAAGCGTGTAGGGCATAACAATTGTCTCCTCGGTTGCAATTCTCACTACCGAGTTCCAAACTACCTCTGGAAACAAAGTCAGCACAATAACTGTTTGTCTGGAGCTTTACGAAATGGGTTTCCATGGCTGAGCAGCCGCATACAAGCCTAAGATCACCATGTGCAATGCCAAACGTCGGCTGGAGGGGTGTAAAGCTCGCTGCCATTGGACGATGATCCAACTTTCAAAACAAGTCCTTTTTGGCTAGCCACAGAAGTCAACTAGCTAGCTAGGTAGCTAGTTTTGCTTTCTAGCAAATTCCCTAATTTGTTTGTAAACAATTAACAAGTTAGTTAGCTACCACGTGTGCTTGTCAAAACTGTCAACAGCGTAGCTAGCAAGCAACAAGATATGCTAAATAACAGTCTAAAAACCACTTGAGGGAAAATAAATCAGATTTGACCGTTCAGACACAAGTCGCATGGCCAGGAATCAGAGGTGGTTTGAAATGAGGCTTGAAATATCTTATTCCATGTGCTTTTTGGCTGTTCAGACTGCAGGAAAAAGAACAGATTCGAATCCGATATTTAACCCCCCCAAAACAATGTGTCACTTCAAACTGCCAATTTGAACAAGGCTTTAGAATCACCGTACTGCATTTCAGTAGCTTAATTTCCTGCAACTCTCCCAATGTAAATGTTATGAATGTCTATTTCAAAATAAAGAAACTCCAATCAGATATAATAATTATACACCGTGGTTGTTGATAATTGCGTGCCCTGTTTAAAGTCTAAATATATTTGGACTTGAGACTTAAGATGCTTTCTGAGAACCAACAAGAACATGTTATTTGGTCTTCCATGACGATTCCCCGACTGGCACACGGATGTGGCAATTTTGGAATTGGCATCGATGGTGGATTCTTGTACCAGACTGGCACACCAGTGTTTTGAACTGAACATTCCGATTGAATGCATCACACACAGCTGCCCACTCAGTTCTTTTCTTTTGAATTTCAGAATAGAACACTGAAATAATAGTCAGACTCCAGTCATTTCAAACAAAGTCTACTCATGAAAGAGTTAAGCTCTTTGTAAATTGGACTCGTGAACGCTGCATCCATATTTGTAGAGGTAAAATCAGTTGAGACCAGTAAGTTAATAATCAACCTCATCCCAGGCAGCCTATATAGTTTACTAGCTCTGTGTCCTGTGGTGTCTTTTCAAGGGAAGAGAGGACTCAAGGGCCAGCTCACTACCAACACCTTGAAGGTCTCAAGACAGAAACAAACAACATAATGAAGCTAACGCTAACCTTTCTGTTCGTTCTTGTGGCTTCTTGGCCCCTGGTCCTCTGCGCCAAGGAGGAGTCCATGTCCAAAGACTCTCCTCTCCCTCAGGTTCCCGCCGTCGAAACTCGCTCCCGCTTCGCCGCTCTGGATGACGTGCGCCTCCTGGCCAACGGTCTCCTCCAGCTCGGCCACAGCCTCAGGGACTTCGTCCATAAGACCAAGAGCCAGATAAACGACATCTTCCAGAAACTCAACATCTTCGACAGCTCCTTCAACCAGCTCTCCGTGCTGGCCAGCGAGATCAAGGGGGAAGAGGAGGAGCTGAAGAAAACCACAGTGGTGCTCAAGGCCAACAACGAGGAGATACGGAACCTGTCGCTGGAGATCAATTCCAAGGTGGAGAGCATCCTGCAGGAGCGTAGCCAGCTTCGGAGCAAGGTGGGAGGGCTGGAGGTGAAACTGAGCGGCCTGTCTCAGGGCCTGGTCCCCGCCGAGCAGCTGGCTGAGATCAACTCACTGAAGGTGAGCCATCCCAACCTGACCTTAACCCATGGGGGGGAAATGAGTTGAACATAGTGTTAAAGCTGATTTAATATTCTCCCAATACTCACTGCAATATCCATGTAGAATACTGGTGTGGTAAGATACCAAGGACAAGGTAAGGTTTATGGGGAAATTTTACAAGGTTTTCAGTCACTTCAACCAACCTCAAGAAGATACATTGACCAAAGTCACTTTTGGTTCTAGGGATTAGCCTACTCCCTAACACCACTGTAGTACCAGATAGAACTGTTGAACCCTATAAGGATAAATAGTCCTGTCTGGAGAAATGACCCATCCCTGTCCCCTCATGTGTCTCACAGGATGTGATCCACACCCAGGAGAGGAGCATCAGTGAGCTGCTGAAGGCTGTGAGAGAGCAGAGCGACCAGCTCGACCACCAGAGGAGCAGGATGAAAACTCTGGAGGTGACGGTTGTTATTTGTACAACATGTAGCTTGAGTCTTACAGTCTTACAACCATGACAGCAGGCAAATGACTATATTTCTATGTTCAATCCATTATAGTAAAGATACTTATTTGGATTTATAAATCACCAGATGCTCAAAGAGCTTTACATTATATGGGTGAAACTCACCTCATCTACTATGATTATTCAGCAGGTTGACGTTTTTTGTCATGAATCTTGTCCTGGAGGCAGAACCGAGCGATTTCTGCTAGATGAGCCAGCTGCAAAGTTAAAATTGTAGCGTTTATAGTGTAATTATAGTGTACTTTTTTTTTTTGAGGTTAGAGGTAGGTTTAAAATCAGATTTTATGACTTTGTGAATGTGCCAGTTAGTGACCACTCTGCAGAGCTGCCTCCAGAACAAGATTTATGACTAAAAACACTAACCAGTGATTATTCACCTCATCTACCATGATTATTTGTGTGTACGTTTCAAACCTATCAAAACGACTATTGTGCAGAGCGACAGAAATGACTGCTTGTGCCGTAACAACACTATTCCTTCTCATGTTCAGCTCACCTACAACCCTTTCATGCAAGAGACCATTGAGAAACCATCGGACAACTTCCAGTCTGTCCCGCCCACCCTCGCTGGGTATTTGACCAACACCTCCACCAATGGCAGTTTGGACATGACGGGTAAGGTGGCTTAAAAGGGTCATGATCATTTGTTTTTATTTCTATTCCCATTAGCCGCTACTCTTTCAGGGTCCCTACAAAACACACGGTCCACACTAAAACACAATGTTTGAGGAACAAACGGGGTTTCAGCAAGGTGCTGCTGATAGACTGTAAAATATGGTTGTGTCACAGATCTCTCATCAGACTGCAGTGAGCTATTCAACAAGGGCGAGAGAGCCAGTGGAGTGTACGCCATCAAGCCCAACCAATCTGAGCCCTTCATGGTCTACTGTGACATGGGTGAAGGTAAGACAGACGAGTAGAGCCAATGCTCCCATTGAAGTCTGCTGAGGGGAGGACGGCTCTTAATAATGGCTGGAATGGAGTGGAATGGAGGGAATGGACTAGTATCAAACACGTGAAAACCATGTTTTTGATACCATTCCATTTTCCACATTCCAGCCATTAGTATTAGCTGAAACCTTGTGTACTAATGTATATTTATTGATTTGAAGTTAAGCGTTTCTTCTTTCCTTTCTGCAGATGGAGGGGCTACGGTCATCCAGAGAAGGAAGGATGGGTCGATGAATTTCCATCAGAATTGGGAGAAGTATGAAAACGGATTTGGAGACTTTCAAGGTGAGTGATGAAGTTGTGAGGTGTAATGTGTACTTCCCATGACCAGTGCACCAGACCAGTCACCTCATGTATGTGTGTACAACTTCAGCACTGAGCCTTATTGATTTGTCTGTGTCACAGGAGAGTTCTGGCTGGGCCTGAGGAAGATCCACTCCCTCGCTAGTCAAGGTGACACTTTCCTGAACATCCAACTGGAGGACTGGAAAAAGGGCAAACGCTTCATTGAGTACAACTTCTCTCTGGATGGACCCGAGGCCCACTATAGAATCCACCTCTCACAGGTGTCCGGAAATCTGCCCGACGCAATGAGCAACCACACCGGTATGATGTTCTCCACCAAGGACCAGGACAATGACAAACTTGAAGACTCCCACTGTGCCTATACCTACACAGGTAAAGTGGTGGGGAGTGGGGAGGATGTTATGGGATTTTATGGATGCATGGTTTATTGTAGGGCTCAAGTACAGGGTTTGTTTGAATGAAATTGTTTAATTTCATCTAATTTATGAAGCATACGATTTAATGGAACATTAGATTGAATGGAGATTGCTTTTTTTCACACCAGCATCCAGTTTAACTAATCCGATGGGTTTTTGCAGGCGGCTGGTGGTTCAACGCTTGCGGAGACACCAATCTGAACGGGAAATATATCCACGTGAAACCCAAGGGACGGTCAGAGCGTAGGAGGGGAATCCACTGGAAGCCAACCCGAGGGTCCTCCTACTGCCTCCGATCCACCCAGATCTCCATTCGCTCCACCCCTGCCGCTACCTTCGCTTCAACCTCCTCAGAGACAGGCAATTTCAGCTCAGAATGAACACCAGACATTTACCTCTGGATAGAAACAAGACATTGACCAACCTTTGGCGAAAATATGTAATAAGTCTCTGACAACAAGGCCTTAAGGAGATTTAGGAGGTCAGTTTAGTGAGTCTCTTCTGTCGACTGCAGTCGGACCAAGCTGATTGAATAGGACTCTGAATCTGTGTCTCTAATCCACAGTTTGCCTTATAGCTAGTCTGAAAGGGATTCACTTCTCCTCTTCAGCATTAAAGGCTTTGGGACACAAGGAACCAAATTAATTGTCTAACATTTTTATACTCAGTTTAACGTTCTAATTTCGGGGTGAAATTGTTCGACAACATCCTGGTTACTATTACATGCATTTGAGGAATCCTCTATGTAACTGTATTTCAGACTGTATTTCAGACTGTATTTCAGACTGTATTACAGACTGTATTACAGACTGTATTTCAGACTGTAATTCAGACTGTATTTCAGACTGTATGGCGGATGGTACTCGTACCTGAGATCTGAGCACAAACCTCATAAATATGCAAAACGTACATCATTCTTTTATGTGAAAATTTGAGTTGAGCGTGCAGATTTGACTGTAAGTCTGAATACAACCAGGTATGAAGTGGTGAGGAGCTGGATGGACAGCACACAGGCATCCACCTGAATAACAGCAGTTATCACCACTTACTGAGTCACATTGACTCTCAGCACATATGTACTGTAAATACTGTATTTTTAATAAATAAAGCATATTTATGACTACTGGTGTGGTTCTGAATAATTATCCTCGAAAGACTACAACAGTCGGTAACATGACTGTCCAAATGAACAAATCATTTGATTTCTAGCCAGCTCTTACAGCCATGTTCCAAAAACATTGTCATTCAAATGTCTATCTGTAGCTGTTAATAGCTATACCTGTAAATATAAAAGTATTACAGTATTATTACTACTCAATAAAATGTTCTTGAATGGACTTATCAGAGGCTATGGGAGGGATGGGAGTATCATGATCGGCAGAATAAGTTAAGCCTGGGCACCAGTCTGACTTTGTGTCATGTTTCATAATGACATGAGTACAAGGAGTGGGATGTTAGCTAAACAGACTGGTACCCAGGCTAGAACAAGTTGGTTCCTTTACGTAAACTGAGAGATGGCCTTTAGTGAGGGTACGACAACATGGTGAGTGTCTGACAGGAACCTTTTGGTTTTCCTCTGTTCAGCCTTGACCTGAAAAACATCACATATCTCACTGACCTCTGATGCAATCAGACCTACAATTTTATTTTATTTTTTAAAATCAGGCTAATGAGTGGACATAATGAGTGGACATAATGAGTGGACATAATGAGTGGACATAATGAGTGTCCATGATGTAACAGTAGTGCACTACAGCACTAGTCGTTTTTCACCCAAAAAAGTGCACTTGGACATCAAAGCAGCTTTCAACTGAGCTGTGGCTAGAAATAGTGTTTTGTCTAACTGGAAGGTCACACGAAACGTTGAAAGGCTTTAAGGTAGGTCACGACGTTCTTAACGTTTGGGAATTATGCACAAGCCTCTCAAAACAGACCACATTAGCCCCAGGAGGCAGTATTGTATTCTACTCTCTGAGAAGAAGTTGACCCTTCACACTGGTCTGCGATAGTATTACCAGCTTCTAAACCCAGAGAAGCAACACTGCGAGACTTACAGGAACACTTGGAAAGCAGACTCGGCAGACCAGACCGGGGGTTTGGGTTTTGAGAAGTCAATGAGAAGTGAAATATTCTTTGTTCGTTGTTAATTTTCTCAAACTCTAAAGGCATAACCTAGATTTGCGCCAATGTTTTAAGTAGCTAAACATATTACTCCAACCTTATGAAAGTGACAAACACACACGTTTTCATTTTCGTATTCTTAAAAATGTTATATCGAACTTCATCGCCTTTCATTTAACGACTTGCACATGCGCACGTCGGCCCGAGACGACCGTTAGACCTGACTACGTGTTTCTGTGCATGAGTTTAGCCAACGTGACCATGACATCACATACAAGCGTGATCGGGGATTTCTATTAGAGAAGCAGTTTCTGCCGAACTTCATACTGTACTGTCTTTGGTATTACCATCACAAATCAACACTGACCCTGAATCAGTGCTTAGGGTCTCTCTTACTGGAGACAACAGCCCTGACAGTGATCCCCCTGCACATGTGTGAACTAAGGAGCGTCTTCAGTTACCATCTGCCTCTGCACACATACTAGTCTCCCTGGTTATTTTTGGACCCATAGCTTCCCCCTACCAGCCCGTGAAATACTGGGCGTGGCTAAGACTTTTCCCTCCCGTTAACCCTGTAGTATATTTCATGTGACTGTAGTATATTTCATGTGACTGTAGTATATTTCATGTGTTTCTACCACAGTGACTGTAGTATATTTCATGTGACTGTAGTATATTTCATGTGTTTCTACCACAGTGAATGTAGTATATTTAATGTGACTGTAGTATATTTCATGTGTTTCTACCACAATGACTGTAGTATATTTCATGTGACTGTAGTATATTTCATGTGTTTCTACCACAGTGACTGTAGTATATTTCATGTGACTGTAGTATATTTCATGTGTTTCTACCACAGTGACTGTAGTATATTTCATGTGTTTCTACCACAATGACTGTAGTATATTTCATGTGTTTCTACCACAATGACTGTAGTATATTTCATGTGTTTCTACCACAGTGACTGTAGTATATTTCATGTGACTGTAGTATATTTCATGTGTTTCTACCACAATGACTGTAGTATATTTCATGTGTTTTTACCACAGTGACTGTAGTATATTTCATGTGTTTCTACCACAATAACTGTAGTATATTTCATGTGACTGTAGTATATTTCATGTGTTTCTACCACAATGACTGTAGTATATTTCATGTGACTGTAGTATATTTCATGTGTTTCTTCCACAATGACTGTAGTATATTTCATGTGACTGTAGTATATTTCATGTGTTTCTACCACAGTGACTGTAGTATATTTCATGTGACTGTAGTATATTTCATGTGACTGTAGTATATTTCATGTGTTTCTTCCACAATGACTGTAGTATATTTCATGTGACTGTAGTATATTTCATGTGTTTCTACCACAGTGACTGTAGTATATTTCATGTGTTTCTACCACAGTGACTGTAGTATATTTCATGTGTTTCTACCACAGTGACTGTAGTATATTTCATGTGACTGTAGTATATTTCATGTGTTTCTACCACAGTGACTGTAGTATATTTCATGGGACTGTAGTATATTTAATGTGTTTCTACCACAATGACTGTAGTATATTTCATGTGTTTCTACCACAATGACTGTAGTATATTTAATGTGTTTCTACCACAATGACTGTTGTATATTTCATGTGTTTCTACCACAATGACTGTAGTATATTTCATGTGTTTCTACCACAATGACTGTAGTATATTTCATGTGACTGTAGTATATTTCATGTGTTTCTACCACAATGACTGTAGTATATTTCATGTGTCTCTACCACAATGACTGTAGTATATTTCATGTGTTTCTACCACAATGACTGTAGTATACTTCGGTTGGCTAAGTATAACCACCAGCAACCATAGCCTATGGATTTATCATGTTAAAATCCAGAAGTGAATATTAAATAAAATACAATCTATACCATACACATTAAGTCATAAAATGTGTATAACTCCAAGCTATAGTGGCTTTTTTCAATAGCTAAAATAGGCGACCACAACAGAGATACTAACCTGAAAGACCTGTGTCATCTTGGCAGGTTGGTCAGCTCGTAATTGGTCATCACGGGATCATGTCCACGCCGGCGGTTTCCTGTGTGATCAGGAAGTACAAGGCCATCGGCGGTATCATCCTCACTGCCAGTCACAACCCCCGGGGGATCCAATGGAGACTGTGGCATCAAGTTCAACACTGCTAATGCAGGTACTGTAAGCAGAGAATAGGGAACAGTAGGAAAGGTTGTTAGCCAAGAGCATTACAAGATAAGATAGAGACATTTCCCACAAGTATCATGCAGATATTTGATGCAGATATTTGACATTTTTGATACAATGTCATTCTATATCAATAATTGGTGACTTCAGAAGCACAATTGAATAGACTAGAGCAGCACAATTAAGATCAACACAAATGAGTGCCCTTGTGTAACACAAGACCTGAAGTCTTGCTTTTTTGTTTGAACCAACCTAAGCCCAGCCCAGGAGGCAGTCACTAACAAAATATCCCTGATCAGTAGATACATAGAGGAGTACGCCATCTGCCCAGAACTCCGGGTAGACTTGGCTACCCCGGGCAAACAGATGTTTGACCTGGAGAACAAGTTTAAACCCTTCACAGGTGAGCACAAACACATCACTCATAACCTGACAAGAGTTCTGGAGAAATAAACAGGTACCTGATGTTTGAATAGAAGGAAATAAACTGAATTCCTTGTTGGCAGTTTTAGAGTAGGCAATAGAAAAAAACTCACTTACATACTTAGGCTAGAATTCAATAAAACTTGCACTATAGAAAAACGAATAAAAACATTCCCTAGTTTGCAGTGTAAGATCAATGTGACTTTTTAAACAGCATAGGTTCTGGTTTGATTGAATCTGGCCACAGAACATTGCCTCTGTGTTTATTCTTTGAACTGTTTCCCTTCTTGGATTTCTGAGGATCTTTGTCTTCTCACAGTGGAGATAGTGGACTCGGCGGAGTCTTATGCCAACATGCTGAGGAACATCTTTGACTTTGCTGCACTGAAGAAGCTGTTGTCTGGGGAGAACCACATCAAGATCCGTCTAGAACGCCATGCATGGAGGTTAGGAATCTAGCGTGCCAGACCTTCCAGCTACAACGTGTAGTTGGAGTATATGTAATATTTAGAGAGCCACTCGTCTGGCTATGCAACATTAGGAGGTAAGAAGAAGGCTGCTCTATTCCGATGTACAGAACATATAGTTATACCGTCTCTATACGTGCAGATGTTGATATCCATCTTAGGTTGAATCTAATGTCACACAGTGCCACCGTAAAGATGAGCGGAGCAGGATTTGTGAGAGCAGCAGCCTAGTTGAGAGTTCAGCTGTTGTTTCCAACTGTCTGTTACAATGTCCAGTCTCTCAGGAGAGAGGGGAGGAGGGGGTTACACAAACTGTCTGTTACATGATCCAGTCTCTCAGGAGAGAGGGGAGGAGGGGGTTACACAAACTGTCTGTTACATGATCCAGTCTCTCAGGAGAGAGGGGAGGAGGGGGTTACACAAACTGTCTGTTACATGATCCAGTCTCTCAGGAGAGAGGGAAGGAGGGGGTTACACAAACTGTCTGTTACATGATCCAGTCTCTCAGGAGAGAGGGGAGGAGGGGGTTACACAAACTGTCTGTTACATGATCCAGTCTCTCAGGAGAGAGGGGAGGAGGGGGTTACACAAACTGTCTGTTACATGATCCAGTCTCTCAGGAGAGAGGGGAGGAGGGGGTTACACAAACTGTCTGTTACATGATCCAGTCTCTCAGGAGAGAGGAGAGGAGGGGGTTACACAAACTGTCTGTTACAATGTCCAGTCTCTCAGGAGAGAGGGGAGGAGGGGGTTACACAAACTGTCTGTTACATGGTCCAGTCTCTCAGGAGAGAGGGGAGGAGGGGGTTACACAAACTGTCTGTTACATGATCCAGTCTCTCAGGAGAGAGGGGAGGAGGGGGTTACACAAACTGTCTGCTATGGAAAAATCAAGCTACAAAAAAAATTCTAAACTCAAGCTGTTCCTAGAACCATATCACCTCCCCTGTGATAACATTTACACCATTTAGCAGACGCGCTTATCCAAAGCAATTAGAGTTAAGCGCTTTTCTCAAGGGCACATTGACAGCTTTTCACCTGGTCGGCTCAGGGATGTGAACTAGCGACCTTTTGGTTACTAGCCCAACATTCTTAACCACTAGGATATCTGCTCCCCACTGAACACCAGGGATAGCACAGGACAAGACTCCATGTGTACCTCTGTTTAATCATCAGAGGTAGGTACCAATGTGAAGAGGATACTGTGTGAGGAGCTGGGCTCCCCTGCTAAATCTGCCATTAAGTATGTCCCCCTGCAACCCTTTGGGGGTCAGCACCCTGATCCCAACCTCACCTATACAGCTGACCTGGCTGAGGCCATGAGAGGTGGCCAGCACCATTTTGAAGCTGCCTTTGATGGTGACGGGGTGCGTGTTCAATCAACCAATAATTTAACGGTCCTTTTAATAATAATCACCATTGCAAGTAATCATCTTTAATTTGTGAATTTGTCATTATATAGAAAAAATAAAATATCAAAGTGCTTAAACAGGCAATGAGATTTACAGCAGGCTAAGCTGACACAACTGCAAATCTAATGATAATCTATATTTATTTATCTTAGTTATATTTCATCCAAGACTATTACTAAAATAGTACCCATCAAGGTACAATAATCATCAGTTAATTTCTTTACGCATCTCAGACTGTCTGAAGACTTCAATCACAACTTTAAGGTTTGGGGTTGGATGCTTTGAATTGTATTCAGATGCTGCTAACCCCTCTCTCTCTTGTTGCCTGACCTCTAACCCCTGTCTGGTTTTCCAGGACCGTAACATGATCCTGGGTAAGCATGGCTTTTTCGTCAACCCATCAGACTCGGTGGCTGCCATCGCTGCCAATGTTTTCAGCATCCCCTTACGTCCAGCACACAGGGGTGAGAGGCTACGCACGCAGCATGCCCACCAGCCCTGCACTGGGCAACTAACACCTCGGCCTGGCATTATCCAATGAGAAAATGAGCCATTGACCATTACTGCATCTCATCCCGTCTCAATAAATAACAAACTAGTGGACACTGTAAGGTTTAAATGTACAGAATGATCATAAACCGTAATCATGTAAGATCACCCAAAAAAAACGAAAAGACTATATCCCCATCTCGTAGTGTAGCCAGAGCGATAAAGATTGAACTCTACGAGACCCCCACGGGGTGGAAGTTCTTTGGCAACCTGATGGATGCAGGCAAATGGAGAAGAGAGTTTCGGCACAGGTAGCTCATCAGTAGGTCCAAATGTCCGGAACTAGTTACCAGAAGAGGTGGCTAACACAGCAAGAACCTCAAGCAAACCTACACTGTTTCTATCATGTCAGATGCTGACCATCTGTCAGAAAGATGGACTTTGGGCCGTGCTGGCATGGCTGTCCATCCTGGCAGCGAGGAAGTAGAATGTGGATGACATCACGAAGGACCACTGGCAGAAGTTTGGCAGGAAAGTCTTCACCAGGTGAGTGTGAATCTCTGGTGACCTCTGGTGGTCAAATCATATAATTGCAGAACTTATTTCTGAATCCCCACAAGACTTTCTCAGGGCCAGGGAGTTGTAGTAAGGCAGGCTAGTGCTGAAGTCTGAGTGAAACCTTGAGTTGTATAACAAGCTGAAAATGAAGTCAAAGAGACACTATGCCTGGAAAGAAAAATGCCTTGCAGCCAATAGCCTGTTCCTGCTTGAACAAATTACAAAAGGAGTTGGGCTGCAGAAACAACGAGGCACACAAGTAATGCAGCCAAAGCTCGTGGTTTTATCTTCTGCTGTGCTGTCTTGGGCAGGTATGACTGTGAGGAAGTCGACCTGGATGCAGCCGTTCAGATGATGGAGGAGCTGACGATGTTGGAGAAGGCCTTCGTAGGCCAGAGGTTCGCAGTGGGCGAGAAGCTCTATCAGGTGGAGAGGGCCGACCACTTTGAACACACTGACCCCGTAGACAGGCACCAGCTGGGGAATGGGGGTGGCTGTTTTGGCGTGCTCACAGAACTGGACATGCTATAAGTCACTTTGGACTTATAGGATATAAGAATGACATCTTCTGTAGCTACTGTAGGAGTCTCCAATACTTTTTAAAATGTACTTTATTAACTGGCTAATCTTGTCTCTGTATTGGGTTAAATGCGGAAGACACATTGCAGTTGAATATATTCAGTTGGACAACTGACTAGGTATCCCCCTTTCCCTTTCCCTATCTGCAGGGCTTGAGGATAATATTCACAGACGGCTCGCGGGTCATCTACAGGCTCAGTGGAACAGGGAGTATGGGGGAAACAGTTCAGGTCTACATTGACAGCTACGAGACAGACCCCAACAAGATCTTCCAAGATCCACATCAGACAAAGGATGATTCAGAGATTAGATCTCACTGACCAAACTGTGGTGTTTCTGAGACTATCATCATAGAACATGAGCATATAGCTACATACTAGTGTATAACCTATGTCCGTGTGTATGTGTGCCAGGTGATGCTGGTTACCCTGGTTACCATAGCCCTGAAGGTCTCACAGCTTCATGAGAGGACAGGCCGCACACGTGATTGTCCCTTACAACTCCCCTGCCACCTCCTAATAAAATACTCAAACGACACTGTCTATCCCCAATCCTACCTTCACTTAGATGGCCCTTTTACCCTCTATCAAAAGCATCTTTGTGCGATTTTGTACTTTTCCGATTACCCCAACTCAAAACACTCACCACAGGTTCACATTGAGCAAGAGTGAACTGTACCAAAAATAAAACGTGATCAACTTCTTATTTAGTTGTTGTCATTAGTCAAATCCCACAAGGTATAAAGAATAGAGAGTCTTTCATAAATGGGTAGCCTAAATAATTATATAATCAAAATGAAACAAGTGAAAAATGCATCCCAAACAGGAAAACGTATAAATTCTGTGTTCATTATAATGTGATTTAAAAGGCAACCTGCAGTTAAAACAACAACGATGCGCCAACGCAACAACTTTTTTTTTAGGTAAATGGCTTAGAGATGGAGATGGAGAACCACTCTCAAATTCATAGACAGAGCTACAGATGCAAGGTCTGACCATCCATAAGATCAAAATAATAGTTGAAGTTATATGTGAAGCTATACAGTTAGTTTACAATTACGATGTCTATAAACAATGAAGTAAAACAAGGTTATGTTTTGGATTCTGATGGGGTTAGACAGTTGAACTAATGCCATGAGCCATTAATAAGTTATATTCTTCAAGAATCAATGGCTGTATATCACTCATTTAAAAGTCAAAACATGGATGTAGCAATCGCAGATTGCCCCCTTTAAGACGGGGCTTGTTATAGCGACACTAGAAGCGAGTGAAATTGGCTCCATACAAAGCTGTTCTTCCCACCAAATTGACCGACATGTTGCTTGACAACAGCTTCCAAACATTACATCACCTTGCTCCATTGTTCTCTTGAAAAACAATATGTCTATGCGTTGCGCCAGTGTAATATTTTATCATTTCAGACTATGAGAGCTTGCGTTTGTTCTATGAATGATTCGCACATACAGTTGTCAAATTGTGAAGGACCGCGTGAAATCCAATGATGCACACCCACGCTCACTTGCTGCGAAAACAATACCTCAAACTGCAGACAGCGAATCTAAAAGTGAGTTTTTAGAACTTTATTTACAAGTATGTTTTATATATCCATCATATATATCTTAAGATTTTAGGTTATTCTGTGTGCTCATCAACAACAAAAAGTCTCTCACAGGAAACAAGCGTGTAATCATGTCACCTTCAAATAACCAGTGAAACACTAAAAGTTATTTTATTTCTTATTTCTTTAATGACAAGGGAGTGGAGGCCAAGCCAGTAAGTCACAGCCTGCTTGAATGGGAGGCTAAAGTGGAAGGACTGAAAGACACGTTGTGGGAAGGTGTGATATGGGCATGAAGTGTTCAGCGTTCACAAAATAATATCGATGACGATGATCAGCTACTGATGATGATTACATGCGGTCTACATTTAGGGCTTGGTGTCTGAACTACCAAAGGTACATTCTGGGGGGGAAGCCATTTTAATTTTCAAATCTTTCCGTTCCATAAGGTGCTGTTTTGCTGCTGACATTGAATTTCACTGAGGCTTACAACTCTGTCCCTCCAACTGTCCAATTCAACGCCATCCCTTTCCACCCCAATGGTGAGTTGCTGGCAATAGATATTGCCATGAAAGTGTCATAAAAAGGAAACGTGTTTAATTTCCACCTGTACATGTCTGTTGTGATTGAAGTGGACAAGGACACAGGAAGCCCATGTATCCCCTGCTTGGACAGCGAGTGGAACCCCAGCATCTCAATCAGCAGTATTCTTCTGAGCGTCCAGGTTTGCACCCATTTTACTGCACATTTTGAAATACGGCAGCCTGGTCTAGATGTAACATAGTAAATTTAAAGCCAGGACACTCAAATTAGTATGATATGTTACGTTTGGTAACATTTTTTTAAACCATAACCTTTATATAACTAGGCAAGTCAGTTAAGAACAAATTCTTATTTACAATGACGGCCTACCCCGGCCAAACCCCAACGACCCAATTGTGCGCCGCCCTATGTGACTCCCAATCACGGCCGGTTGTGATACAGTCTGGAATCGAACCAGGGCCTGTAGTGAAGCCTCTAGCACTGAGATGCAGTGCCTTAGACTGCTGCGCTACTAGGGAGCCCCCCATAAGACAGAAGGTTACTTAAGGCAAAAATTAAAGTAGGGTGGTTAGTTGGAACAGATGGCTGGGCGTATAACAGGAACATCTAGCAACCCAAAGGTTGAGCATTTAAATCTCATCACGGACAACTTTAACATTTGAGCTAATTAGCTACTTTGCACCTACTTAGCATGTTAGCTAACACTTCCCCTAACCTTAATAACCTAACTCTTAACCCTAACCCTTAACCCTTTAACCTAACTCTTAACCCTAACCTTAACCCCTAACCCTAGCTAACGTTAGCCACAACAAATTTGTTAACATGTAATAGGAATTGCAATTGCTAACATATCATACAAATTGTAATTCGGAACATATCATATGAAATGGATGATGGACATTCACAAATTCATACAAAACATATCATACTAATTGTAGTGTCCCAGATGTACGTTTACTATGCTACGTCTACCTCTGAGTCCAGGCTGGATACAGAAATGTGTAGTTTATTGTGATAAAGATAGAACTATTACATACTCGTTTTTAAAAAAGCACTGCCACTTGCAGTGTTCATAGACCCATACAGTAGTAGTAGTGTAGTAATATCACGTCTGTGTGGTCTCCTATGTCCCCTCTAGACCATGCTGTCCAACCCAGTCCTGGAGGGAGCGGTGAACCACGAAGCTGCTGACATGCTCTGGTCCAGCCCATCCACCTACCACCGTGTGGTGCTGGACTGTGTCAGGGCCAGCCAGGAACTGGAGAGTGAGTGAGCACCACCTAGTACAAGGATTAGCTATTGGTTACATTGGGCTACGTTACAAAGCTACACTGTAAATAAATATATATATTATTGTACAATTGCAATAGGATTGTGAGTTTGCTCAACAAAAATGTTGTTGATCGAACTCGCAACAAAAAGTTTGTGTGTGAAAATGTTGTTGAGCAGAAATACATGCAATAATTCCCTTAAACGTTTATAGTACTGTTAAGACACAAACGGCAGCATCTTTTTCTTTTTCAATGCTTCCTATTGGTTAGAGAGGAATATTGGAGGCTTTCTGCTCCTATCAGAAAGCAGTTCATTACAGCATTACAGAAACGGTGCTTCCCTGTGTGACCAGGAAGTCACTGAAGGTGTTGTAGTTATTAGTACTGTCATAGAGCCCTTTCCCTGAGGGGAGACGTATGTAGACCACACCCCAATGGTCCAGCTCTAGAGACAATGCCTTTGAAACATACTTACCACGATGGTCAGTGCGTACATAATTAAATACAACACTTTTTGGTCATCATGGAACAGGCCTACTCTCATGGTATTCCCAGGCAGTGAATCTGAAGTAGTAGACTCATCTCACTGGTGCTGGGAACATAGCAGTTATTGGGTTATAGGCCGATCCAATGTTGGTGATGACTCTCTTCTAGATCAGTTGGGTTTCAGTATTGAACGGTCCTACAGTTCCTGAATCAGTCAAACCAGCAGAGAACATATTGTCTGTGTTCTCCCTCTTCATCTCCTCCTCCACCTCCTTCTCACTGGCTGACACTCTGGCCTCCATGGCTGTGTTATCCCTCTTCAGCTCCTCCATGTTGTTCATCTGGAGCTGCAGTTCAGTCTTGGTGACTCTCCTCTCTAAGTGCTGTCAGCTACTTTGTCCTGCTCCTCAACCTCCTTCTCGCTGGCTGTCACTCTGGCCCCCATTGGCGGACAGTCCAGCTGCTTGGGCTGTGTTCTCTGTCTTCAGCTCCACCACTGGCCTCCATGTTCCTCAGCTCAGTCTTGGTGACAGTCCGCTCCACCACCACTGGGTGACCTTACCTCATACCAGGTCATTTGAATGTGTCACTGTAAAAGGCTGTGTGTTAACTCCATGTGTTATTCAGTTGAAGCCCCTCACCCTTTTTGTTCTTACTGGTGGTTGATTTGCATCCTGCAATGTCTTTGCTGATTTTCTTCATTTTGCACCATGAATTTTGGCTACTTTACATTCCACTGTGTTTTGCATTTTTCTTATTGAGTAGAAGAGTCTGTGGTTTCACTTTCAGTCTTCAAAGATTCAATTATTTCAAATGATTTACCGCTGGTAAGGGTGGGATGCCGCTAGTCTATTCTAAGATAAGGCTATCATATCCCATCTCACACTGAGTGGTGACAATGATCTGTGTATTATCACCACCTCTCCTGTAGGGAATAGGAAAGCTGTGCAGTTGGACTCACAAAGCAGGTGAGAGAAATCAAATCAAATGTTATTTGTCACATACACGTGTTTAGCAGATGTTAATGCGAGTGTAGCGAAATGCTTTGTGTTTCTAGTTCCGACAGTGCGGCAATATCTAACAATTTCACAACATATACCCATATACACACACATTTGAAAGGAAGGAATGAAATTAAGAATATGTAAATATATAATGAGCAAAGTGAATATTTCCACTTTCCATGTGCTCATCTCTTACATTTCCAGAATATTTTTTATCTTGGATTCCCTTGATTGATTATTTAATTCACAATGATACCACAGACATTACAGTATTATATTCTGTTTTATCCTCTTTTTTTGACATGACACATTCAAAGTGAAATCATTATGAATTTCTTGCATAGTATCATGATAGTACGATACTCTTGATTACTGTAGTTACAGTAGTTTAGTGTAATATTCTCTGTTCCATGGCTAAATGTAACGCCTCCAGGCTTGTGAGGAGAATCCCTTTTGAGGATTATCTGAAGACATGGACAAAGATGGCCACCACTAAAGCTGGCTCGTGGATGAAGAAGGAATGTATGTCTATCTATCTAAATACATGCAGTCTTCATGACCTTGGAATGTACATTAGGAGTTAGCACTGATAGGCTTGTAACAGGCTATCTGTTGTTGTATTCCAGCCCTGGAGGATCTCATCAAGTGCCCTGAGACCTTTGCCATGTATTATGGGTCACCAGGCAAGGAATCTCCCATGGGCACACAGTGTGAAATGTAAGTCTGTTTATTCTGAAAGATAAAGAGGAGCAGTAAAAATAAGAGATTACCTCTTGGCTTTTAAGATTGCTGGTTAAAACACATGTCTGATTTCCCATAGCGGCTGCCTTTCCTAAATATGAGTGGGTTTTGCATCGACTTTCCAGAATTCAATGTGTGTTTATAAACCAAGCTATACAAAGGCAACATGTCACTCATTCAGAAAGGTTCAGAACCTTAATAACCAGATGTGCTCTGTGACAGGTTCAGAACCTTAATAACTAGATGTGCTCTGTGACAGGTTCAGAACCTTAATAACCAGATGTGCTCTGTGACAGGTTCAGAACCTTAATAACCAGATGTGCTCTGTGACAGGTTCAGAACCTTAATAACCAGATGTGCTCTGTGACAGGTTCAGAACCTTAATAACCAGATGTGCTCTGACAGGTTCAGAACCTTAATAACCAGATGTGCTCTGTGACAGGTTCAGAACCTTAATAACCAGAGGTGCTCTGTGACAGGTTCAGAACCTTAATAACCAGATGTGCTCTGTGACAGGTTGAGCCTTAATAACCAGATGTGCTCTGTGACAGGTTCAGAGCCTTAATAACCAGATGTGCTCTGTGACAGGTTCAGAGCCATAATAACCAGATGTGCTCTGTGACAGGTTCAGAGCCATAATAACCAGATGTGCTCTGTGACAGGTTCAGAGTCTTAATAACCAGATGTGCTCTGTGACAGGTTCAGAGCCTTAATAACCAGATGTGCTCTGTGACAGGTTCAGAACCTTAACCAGATGTGCTCTGTGACAGGTTCAGAACCTTAACCAGATGTGCTCTGTGACAGGTTCAGAACCTTAATAACCAGATGTGCTCTGTGACAGGTTCAGAGTCTTAATAACCAGATGTGCTCTGTGACAGGTTCAGAGCCATAATAACCAGATGTGCTCTGTGACAGGTTCAGCGCCTTAATAACCAGATGTGCTCTGTGACAGGTTCAGAGCCTTAATAACCAGATGTGCTCTGTGACAGGTTCAGAACCTTAATAACCCGATGTGCTCTTTGACAGGTTCAGAACCTTAATAACCAGATGTGCTCTGTGACAGGTTCAGAGCCTTAATAACCAGATGTGCTCTGTGACAGGTTCAGAACCTTAATAACCAGATGTGCTCTGTGACAGGTTCAGAACCTTAATAACCAGATGTGCTCTGTGACAGGTTCAGAGCCTTAATAACCAGATGTGCTCTGTGACAGGTTCAGAGCCTTAATAACCAGATGTGCTCTGTGACAGGTTCAGAACCTTAATAACCAGATGTGCTCTGTGACAGGTTCAGAGCCTTAATAACCAGATGTGCTCTGTGACAGGTTCAGAGCCTTAATGTATGGTACCGTGCACCAGCCTAAGAAGACCGAACCAGTGAGTGAGGGGAGACAAGCAAGGATGGACCAAATGAGAAAGATTTACCTCCTCTACAGAACACCAGGTAAGTCCATGATGAATTCAGTGTGTGTGTGTGTGTGTGTTACTTTGAGCAATGACAGAGCCCATCTTTTATGTGTGTCCTTGTAGACATGCTGACCCCTCAGGTGAATGTGCAGAGAGACTCCATGGCCACCAGGGGTCTCTGTAGAGCACGTGACAGACAGCAACAAGACCTCTGGGAGAACGAGGTGGACAAACTGGTGGCCTGGACACACTCACTGTCATTCGAGGAGTTGGAGGAGGAGTGATGCCTCCACGTGCACGTACATACACGCCTTGCAATTTGATACACTTGACCAATAAAATTTGAAAACTTCTTGTACTTTATTATTATATATAGTACTATTATTATCTATATTATTATCATCAATATCATTATTATCAATATTATTATTAGTATTGGTGTCCACATCACCAACGAACTATCATGATCTAAACATACCAAGACAGTCGTGAAGAGGGCACGACAAAACATTTTCCCCCTCAGGAGACTGAAAAGATTTGGCATGGGCCCACATATCCTCAAAAGGTTCTACAGCTGCACCATTGAGGGCATCCTAACCGGTTGCATCACCGCCTGGTATGGCAACTGCTCGGCATCTGACCGTAAGGTGCTACAGAGGGTAGTGCGAACGACCCAGTTCATCACTGGGGCCAAGCTTCCTGCCGTCCAGGACCTATATAATAGTTGGTGTCAGAGGAAAGCCCATAAAATTGTCAGAGACTCCAGTCACCCAAGTTATAGACTGTTCTCTCTGCTACCGCACGGCAAGCGGTACTGGAGCGCCAAGTCTAGGACCAAAAGGCTCCTCAACAGCTTCTACCCCCAAACCATTAGACTGCTGAACAATTCATAAAAATCGCCACCGGACAATTTACATTGTTACCTATGCACAGTCACTTCGCCCCCATCTACATGTACAGATTACCTCAACTAGCCTGTACCCCCGCACACTGACTTGGTACCGGTGTCCCCTGTATTTAGCCTCGTTATTGTTACATTACATTACATTTAAGTCATTTAGCAGACGCTCTTATCCAGAGCGACTTACAAATTGATCCAGAGCGACTTACAAATTGTTATTCGTATTGTATTACTTTTTATTACTACTTTTTTATTTTAGTCTACTTGGTAAATATTTTCTTCTTCTTGAACTGCACTGTTGGTGAAGGGTTTGTAAGTAAGCATTTCACGGTAAAGTCTACACTTGTTGTATTCGGTGCATGTGGCAAATAAAGTTTGATTTGATTTGAGAGTGTAGGCTGTAGAAGGACTGGGAGAAGGACTGGAGTGGAGCTTAGCCAGTAAGGGTTTGTAAGTAAGGGTGAACCAGTTGATTTGTAATCTCCTTGTGAGGGATGGTAGGCCAAACTGGTCATAGAGAGAACAGTGGTGGGTGTGGTAGGGGGCTACAGTGGGAGAGAAGTGGTGGGTGTGGTAGGGGGCTACAGTGGGAGAGAAGTGGTGGGTGTGGTAGGGGGCTACAGTGGGAGAGAACAGTGGTGGGTGTGGTAGGGGGCTACAGTGGGAGAGAACAGTGGTGGGTGTGGTAGGGGGCTACAGTGGGAGAGAACAGTGTTGGGTGTGGTAGGGGGCTACAGTGGGAGAGAAGTGTTGGGTGTGGTAGGGGGCTACAGTGGGAGAGAAGTGGTGGGTGTGGTAGGGGGCTACAGTGGGAGAGAAGTGTTGGGTGTGGTAGGGGGCTACAGTGGGAGAGAAGTGTTGGGTGTGGTAGGGGGCTACAGTGGGAGAGAAGTGGTGGGTGTGGTAGGGGGCTACGTTGGGAGAGAAGTGTGGTGGGTATAGTAGGGGGCTACAGTGGTGGGTGTGGTAGGGGGCTACAGTGGGAGTGAACAGTGTTGGGTGTGGTAGGGGGCTACAGTGGTGGGTGTGGTAGGGGGCTACAGTGGTGGGTGTGGTAGGGGGCTACAGTGGTGGGTGTGGTAGGGGGCTACAGTGGGAGAGAACAGTGGTGGGTGTGGTAGGGGGCTACAGTGGTGGGTGTGGTAGGGGGCTACAGTGGGAGAGAAGTGGTGGGTGTGGTAGGAGGCTACAGTGGGAGAGAAGTGGTGGGTGTGGTAGGGGGCTACAGTGGGAGAGAACAGTGTTGGGTGTGGTAGGGGGCTACAGTGGGAGAGAAGTGGTGGGTGTGGTAGGGGGCTACAGTGGTGGGTGTGGTAGGGGGCTACAGTGGGAGAGAAGTGGTGGGTGTGGTAGGGGGCTACAGTGGGAGAGAAGTGTTGGGTGTGGTAGGGGGCTACAGTGGGAGAGAAGTGTTGGGTGTGGTAGGGGGCTACAGTGGGAGAGAAGTGTTGGGTGTGGTAGGGGGCTACAGTGGGAGAGAAGTGTTGGGTGTGGTAGGGGGCTACAGTGGGAGAGAAGTGTTGGGTGTGGTAGGGGGCTACATTGGTGGGTGTGGTAGGGGGCTACGTTGGGAGAGAAGTGTGGTGGGTGTGGTAGGGGGCTACAGTGGGAGTGAACAGTGTTGGGTGTGGTAGGGGGCTACAGTGGTGGGTGTGGTAGGGGGCTACAGTGGGAGTGAACAGTGTTGGGTGTGGTAGGGGGCTACAGTGGTGGGTGTGGTAGGGGGCTACAGTGGTGGGTGTGGTAGGGGGCTACAGTGGGAGAGAAGTGGTGGGTGTGGTAGGGGGCTACAGTGGGAGAGAAGTGGTGGGTGTGGTAGGGGGCTACAGTGGTGGGTGTGGTAGGGGGCTACAGTGGTGGGTGTGGTATGGGGCTACAGTGGGAGAGAACAGTGGTGGGTGTGGTAGGGGGCTACAGTGGTGGGTGTGGTAGGGGGCTACAGTGGGAGAGAAGTGGTGGGTGTGGTAGGAGGCTACAGTGGGAGAGAAGTGGTGGGTGTGGTAGGGAGCTACAGTGGGAGAGAAGTGGTGGGTGTGGTAGGGGGCTACAGTGGGAGAGAAGTGGTGGGTGTGGTAGGGGGCTACAGTGGTGGGTGTGGTAGGGGGCTACAGTAGGAGAGAACAGTGTTGGGTGTGGTAGGGGGCTACAGTGGTGGGTGTGGTAGGGGGCTACAGTGGTGGGTGTGGTAGGGGGCTACAGTGGGAGAGAAGTGGTGGGTGTGGTAGGGGGCTACAGTGGGAGAGAAGTGGTGGGTGTGGTAGGGGGCTACAGTGGGAGAGAACAGTGGTGGGTGTGGTAGGGGGCTACAGTGGGAGAGAACAGTGGTGGGTGTGGTAGGGGGCTACAGTGGGAGAGAACAGTGGTGGGTGTGGTAGGGGGCTACAGTGGGAGAGAAGTGTTGGGTGTGGTAGGGGGCTACAGTGGGAGAGAAGTGTTGGGTGTGGTAGGGGGCTACAGTGGGAGAGAAGTGGTGGGTGTGGTAGGGGGCTACAGTGGTGGGTGTGGTAGGGGGCTACAGTGGGAGAGAAGTGGTGGGTGTGGTAGGGGGCTACAGTGGTGGGTGTGGTAGGGGGCTACAGTGGGAGAGAAGTGGTGGGTGTGGTAGGGGGCTACAGTGGGAGAGAACAGTGGTGGATGTGGTAGGGGGCTACAGTGGGAGAGAAGTGGTGGGTGTGGTAGGGGGCTACAGTGGTGGGTGTGGTAGGGGGCTACAGTGGGAGAGAAGTGGTGGGTGTGGTAGGGGGCTACAGTGGTGGGTGTGGTAGGGGGCTACAGTGGGAGAGAAGTGGTGGGTGTGGTAGGGGGCTACAGTGGTGGGTGTGGTAGGGGGCTACAGTGGGAGAGAACAGTGGTGGGTGTGGTAGGGGGCTACAGTGGGAGTGAACAGTGTTGGGTGTGGTAGGGGGCTACAGTGGTGGGTGTGGTAGGGGGCTACAGTGGGAGTGAACAGTGTTGGGTGTGGTAGGGGGCTACAGTGGTGGGTGTGGTAGGGGGCTACAGTGGGAGTGAACAGTGTTGGGTGTGGTAGGGGGCTACAGTGGTGGGTGTGGTAGGGGGCTACAGTGGGAGTGAACAGTGTTGGGTGTGGTAGGGGGCTACAGTGGTGGGTGTGGTAGGGGGCTACAGTGGTGGGTGTGGTAGGGGGCTACAGTGGGAGAGAAGTGGTGGGTGTGGTAGGGGGCTACAGTGGTGGGTGTGGTAGGGGGCTACAGTGGTGGGTGTGGTAGGGGGCTACAGTGGTGGGTGTGGTAGGGGGCTACAGTGGGAGAGAAGTGGTGGGTGTGGTAGGAGGCTACAGTGGGAGAGAAGTGGTGGGTGTGGTAGGGGGCTACAGTGGTGGGTGTGGTAGGGGGCTACAGTGGTGGGTGTGGTAGGGGGCTACAGTAGGAGAGAACAGTGGTGGGTGTGGTAGGGGGCTACAGTGGGAGAGAAGTGGTGGGTGTGGTAGGGGGCTACAGTGGGAGAGAAGTGGTGGGTGTGGTAGGGGGCTACAGTGGGAGAGAAGTGGTGGGTGTGGTAGGGGGCTACAGTGGTGGGTGTGGTAGGGGGCTACAGTGGTGGGTGTGGTAGGGGGCTACAGTGGGAGAGAAGTGGTGGGTGTGGTAGGGGGCTACAGTGGGAGAGAAGTGGTGGGTGTGGTAGGGGGCTACAGTGGGAGAGAAGTGGTGGGTGTGGTAGGGGGCTACAGTGGGAGAGAAGTGGTGGGTGTGGTAGGGGGCTACAGTGGGAGAGAAGTGGTGGGTGTGGTAGGGGGCTACAGTGGGAGAGAAGTGGTGGGTGTGGTAGGGGGCTACAGTGGGAGAGAACAGTGGTGGGTGTGGTAGGGGGCTACAGTGGGAGAGAACAGTGGTGGGTGTGGTAGGGGGCTACAGTGGGAGAGAACAGTGGTGGGTGTGGTAGGGGGCTACAGTGGGAGAGAACAGTGTTGGGTGTGGTAGGGGGCTACAGTGGGAGAGAAGTGGTGGGTGTGGTAGGGGGCTACAGTGGGAGAGAAGTGGTGGGTGTGGTAGGGGGCTACAGTGGGAGAGAAGTGTTGGGTGTGGTAGGGGGCTACAGTGGGAGAGAAGTGTTGGGTGTGGTAGGGGGCTACGTTGGGAGAGAAGTGTGGTGGGTGTGGTAGGGGGCTACAGTGGGAGTGAACAGTGTTGGGTGTGGTAGGGGGCTACGTTGGGAGAGAAGTGTGGTGGGTGTGGTAGGGGGCTACGTTGGGAGAGAAGTGTGGTGGGTGTGGTAGGGGGCTACAGTGGGAGTGAACAGTGTTGGGTGTGGTAGGGGGCTACGTTGGGAGAGAAGTGTGGTGGGTGTGGTAGGGGGCTACAGTGGTGGGTGTGGTATGGGGCTACAGTGGGAGAGAACAGTGGTGGGTGTGGTAGGAGGCTACAGTGGGAGAGAAGTGGTGGGTGTGGTAGGGGGCTACAGTGGTGGGTGTGGTAGGGGGCTACAGTGGTGGGTGTGGTAGGGGGCTACAGTGGTGGGTGTGGTAGGGGGCTACAGTGGGAGAGAAGTGGTGGGTGTGGTAGGGGGCTACAGTGGGAGAGAAGTGGTGGGTGTGGTAGGGGGCTACAGTGGGAGAGAAGTGGTGGGTGTGGTAGGGGGCTACAGTGGGAGAGAAGTGGTGGGTGTGGTAGGGGGCTACAGTGGGAGAGAAGTGGTGGGTGTGGTAGGGGGCTACAGTGGGAGAGAAGTGGTGGGTGTGGTAGGGGGCTACAGTGGGAGAGAAGTGGTGGGTGTGGTAGGGGGCTACAGTGGGAGAGAACAGTGGTGGGTGTGGTAGGGGGCTACAGTGGGAGAGAACAGTGTTGGGTGTGGTAGGGGGCTACAGTGGGAGAGAAGTGGTGGGTGTGGAAGGGGGCTACAGTGGGAGAGAAGTGGTGGGTGTGGTAGGGGGCTACAGTGGGAGAGAAGTGTTGGGTGTGGTAGGGGGCTACAGTGGGAGAGAAGTGTTGGGTGTGGTAGGGGGCTACGTTGGGAGAGAAGTGTGGTGGGTGTGGTAGGGGGCTACAGTGGGAGTGAACAGTGTTGGGTGTGGTAGGGGGCTACGTTGGGAGAGAAGTGTGGTGGGTGTGGTAGGGGGCTACGTTGGGAGAGAAGTGTGGTGGGTGTGGTAGGGGGCTACAGTGGGAGTGAACAGTGTTGGGTGTGGTAGGGGGCTACGTTGGGAGAGAAGTGTGGTGGGTGTGGTAGGGGGCTACAGTGGTGGGTGTGGTATGGGGCTACAGTGGGAGAGAACAGTGGTGGGTGTGGTAGGAGGCTACAGTGGGAGAGAAGTGGTGGGTGTGGTAGGGGGCTACAGTGGTGGGTGTGGTAGGGGGCTACAGTGGTGGGTGTGGTAGGGGGCTACAGTGGGAGAGAAGTGGTGGGTGTGGTAGGAGGCTACAGTGGGAGAGGAGTGGTGGGTGTGGTAGGGGGCTACAGTGGTGGGTGTGGTAGGGGGCTACAGTGGTGGGTGTGGTAGGGGGCTACAGTGGTGGGTGTGGTAGGGGGCTACAGTGGTGGGTGTGGTAGGGGGCTACAGTGGTGGGTGTGGTAGGGGGCTACAGTGGTGGGTGTGGTAGGGGGCTACAGTGGTGGGTGTGGTAGGGGGCTACAGTGGTGGGTGTGGTAGGGGGCTACAGTGGTGGGTGTGGTAGGGGGCTACAGTGGTGGGTGTGGTAGGGGGCTACAGTGGTGGGTGTGGTAGGGGGCTACAGTGGGAGAGAAGTGGTGGGTGTGGTAGGGGGCTACAGTGGGAGAGAAGTGGTGGGTGTGGTAGGGGGCTACAGTGGGAGAGAAGTGGTGGGTGTGGTAGGGGGCTACAGTGGGAGAGAAGTGGTGGGTGTGGTAGGGGGCTACAGTGGGAGAGAAGTGGTGGGTGTGGTAGGGGGCTACAGTGGGAGAGAAGTGGTGGGTGTGGTAGGGGGCTACAGTGGGAGAGAAGTGGTGGGTGTGGTAGGGGGCTACAGTGGGAGAGAAGTGGTGGGTGTGGTAGGGGGCTACAGTGGGAGAGAAGTGGTGGGTGTGGTAGGGGGCTACAGTGGGAGAGAACAGTGGTGGGTGTGGTAGGGGGGCTACAGTGGGAGAGAAGTGGTGGGTGTGGTAGGGGGCTACAGTGGGAGAGAACAGTGGTGGGTGTGGTAGGGGGCTACAGTGGGAGAGAAGTGGTGGGTGTGGTAGGGGGCTACAGTGGGAGAGAACAGTGGTGGGTGTGGTAGGGGGCTACAGTGGTGGGTGTGGTAGGGGGCTACAGTGGGAGAGAAGTGGTGGGGTGTGGTAGTGGACTACAGTGGGAGAGAAGTGGTGGGTGTTGTAGGGGGCTACAGTGGGAGAGAAGTGGTGGGTGTGGTAGGGGGCTACAGTGGGAGAGAAGTGGTGGGTGTGGTAGGGGGCTACAGTGGGAGAGAAGTGTTGGGTGTGGTAGGGGGCTACAGTGGGAGAGAAGTGTTGGGTGTGGTAGGGGGCTACAGTGGGAGAGAAGTGTTGGGTGTGGTAGGGGGCTACAGTGGGAGAGAACAGTGGTGGGTGTGGTAGGGGGCTACAGTGGGAGAGAAGTGTTGGGTGTGGTAGGGGCTACAGTGGGAGTGAACAGTGGTGGGTGTGGTAGGGGGCTACAGTGGGAGAGAAGTGGTGGGTGTGGTAGGGGGCTACAGTGGGAGAGAAGTGTTGGGTCTGGTAGGGGGCTACAGTGGGAGAGAACAGTGGTGGGTGTGGTAGGGGGCTACAGTGGGAGAGAAGTGTGGTGGGTGTGGTAGGGGGCTACAGTGGGAGTGAACAGTGTTGGGTGTGGTAGGGGGCTACAGTGGTGGGTGTGGTAGGGGGCTACAGTGGGAGAGAAGTGTTGGGTGTGGTAGGGGGCTACGTTGGGAGAGAAGTGTGGTGGGTGTGGTAGGGGGCTACAGTGGGAGTGAACAGTGTTGGGTGTGGTAGGGGGCTACAGTGGTGGGTGTGGTAGGGGGCTACAGTGGGAGTGAACAGTGTTGGGTGTGGTAGGGGGCTACAGTGGTGGGTGTGGTAGGGGGCTACAGTGGGAGTGAACAGTGTTGGGTGTGGTAGGGGGCTACAGTGGTGGGTGTGGTAGGGGGCTACAGTGGGAGAGAAGTGGTGGGTGTGGTAGGGGGCTACAGTGGGAGAGAAGTGGTGGGTGTGGTAGGGGGCTACAGTGGTGGGTGTGGTAGGGGGCTACAGTGGTGGGTGTGGTATGGGGCTACAGTGGGAGAGAACAGTGGTGGGTGTGGTAGGGGGCTAACAGTGGGAGAGAATAGTGGTGGGTGTGGTAGGGGGCTACAGTGGGAGTGAACCGTGTTGGGTGTGGTAGGGGGCTACAGTGGTGGGTGTGGTAGGGGGCTACAGTGGGAGTGAACAGTGGTGGGTGTGGTAGGGGGTACAGTGGGAGTGAACAGTTGGGTGGAGGGGGCTACAGTGGTGGGTGTGGTAGGGGGCTACAGTGGGAGAGAAGTGGTGGGTGTGGTAGGGGGCTACAGTGGTGGGTGTGGTATGGGGCTACAGTGGGAGAGAACAGTGGTGGGTGTGGTAGGGGGCTACAGTGGTGGGTGTGGTAGGGGGCTACAGTGGGAGAGAAGTGGTGGGTGTGGTAGGGGGCTACAGTGGGAGAGAAGTGTGGGTGTGGTAGGGGGCTACAGTGGGAGAGAAGTGGTGGGTGTGGTAGGGGGCTACAGTGGGAGAGAAGTGGTGGGTGTGGTAGGGGGCTACAGTGGGAGAGAAGTGGTGGGTGTGGTAGGGGGCTACAGTGGGAGAGAAGTGGTGGGTGTGGTAGGGGGCTACAGTGGGAGAGAAGTGGTGGGTGTGGTAGGGGGCTACAGTGGGAGAGAAGTGGTGGGTGTGGTAGGGGGCTACAGTGGGAGAGAAGTGGTGGGTGTGGTAGGGGGCTACAGTGGGAGAGAAGTGGTGGGTGTGGTAGGGGGCTACAGTGGGAGAGAAGTGGTGGGTGTGGTAGGGGGCTACAGTGGGAGAGAAGTGTTGGGTCTGGTAGGGGGGCTACAGTGGGAGAGAACAGTGGTGGGTGTGGTAGGGGGCTACAGTGGGAGAGAAGTGTTGGGTGTGGTAGGGGGCTACAGTGGGAGAGAAGTGTTGGGTGTGGTAGGGGGCTACAGTAGGGAGAGAAGTGTGGTGGGGGTGGTGGGGGGCTACAGTGGGAGTGAACAGTGTTGGGTGTGGTAGGGGGCTACACTGGTGGGTGTGGTAGGGGGCTACAGTGGGAGTGAACAGTGTTGGGTGTGGTAGGGGGCTACAGTGGTGGGTGTGGTAGGGGGCTACAGTGGGAGTGAACAGTGTTGGGTGTGGTAGGGGGCTACAGTGGTGGGTGTGGTAGGGGGCTACAGTGGTGGGTGTGGTAGGGGCTACAGTGGGAGAGAAGTGGTGGGTGTGGTAGGGGGCTACAGTGGTGGGTGTGGTAGGGGGCTACAGTGGTGGGTGTGGTAGGGGGCTACAGTGGTGGGTGTGGTTATGGGGCTACAGTGGGAGAGAACAGTGGTGGGTGTGGTAGGGGGCTACAGTGGTGGGTGTGGTAGGGGGCTACAGTGGGAGAGAAGTGGTGGGTGTGGTAGGAGGCTACAGTGGGAGAGAAGTGGTGGGTGTGGTAGGGGGCTACAGTGGGAGAGAAGTGGTGGGTGTGGTAGGGGGCTACAGTGGTGGGTGTGGTAGGGGGGCTACAGTGGGAGAGAAGTGGTGGGTGTGGTAGGGGGCTACAGTGGGAGAGAAGTGGTGGGTGTGGTAGGGGGCTACAGTGGGAGAGAAGTGGTGGGTGAGAACAGTGTTGGGTGTGGTAGGGGGCTACAGTGGGAGAGAAGTGGTGGGTGTGGTAGGGGGGCTACAGTGGGAGAGAAGTGTTGGGTGTGGTAGGGGGCTACAGTGGGAGAGAACAGTGGTGGGTGTGGTAGGGGGCTACAGGGGGAGAGAAGTGTTTGGGTGTGGTAGGGGGCTACAGTGTTGGGTGTGGTAGGGGCTACAGTGGTGGGTGTGGTAGGGGCTACAGTGGGAGAGACAGTGTTGGTGTGGTGGGGGCTACAGTGGTGGGTGTGGTAGGGGCTACAGTGGTGGGTGTGGTAGGGGGCTACAGTGGGAGAGAAGTGGTGGGTGTGGTAGGGGGCTACAGTGGAGAGAAGTGGTGGGTGTGGTAGGGGGCTACAGTGGTGGGTGTGGTATGGGGCTACAGTGGAGAGAACAGTGGTGGGTGTGGTAGGGGGCTACAAGTGGTGGGTGTGGTAGGGGGCTACAGTGGGAGAGAAGTGGTGGGTGTGGTAGGGGGCTACAGTAGGAGAGAACAGTGGTGGGTGTGTAGGGGGGCTACAGTGTTGGGTGTGGTAGGGGGCTACAGTGGGAGAGAAGTGGTGGGTG
>NC_052331.1:41702356-41750710 GCF_016432855.1 Salvelinus namaycush | reverse complement strand
CCCGAATAACGTAACCCTGATCTACCTGGAACCTGTTGTGTCCCGAAGAACGTAACCCTGATCTACCTGGAACCTGTTGTGTCCTGAAGAACATAACCCTGATCTACCTGGAACCTGTTGTGTCCTGAAGAACGTAACCCTGATCTACCTGGAACCTGTTGTGTCCTGAAGAACGTAACCCTGATCTACCTGGAACCTGTTGTGTCCCGAATAACGTAACCCTGATCTACCTGGAACCTGTTGTGTCTGAAGAACCTAACCTGATCTACCTGGAAAACTGTTGTGTCCTGAAGAACGTAACCCTGATCTACCTGGAACCTGTTGTGTCCTGAAGAACATTACTCTGATCTACCTGGAACCTGTTGTGTCCTGAAGAACGTAACCCTGATCTACCTGGAACCTGTTGTGTCCTGAAGAACACAACCCTGATCTACCTGGAACCTGTTGTGTCCCGAATAACGTAGCCCTGATCTACCTGGAACCTGTTGTGTCCCGAATAACGTAGCCCTGATCTACCTGGAACCTGTTGTGTCCTGAAGAACGTAACCCTGATCTACCTGGAACCTGTTGTGTCCTGAAGAACGTAACCCTGATCTACCTGGAACCTGTTGTGTCCTGAAGAACGTAACCCTGATCTACCTGGAACCTGTTGTGTCCCGAATAACGTAACCCTGATCTACCTGGAACCTGTTGTGTCCTGAAGAACACAACCCTGATCTACCTGGAACCTGTTGTGTCCTGAAGAACGTAACCCTGATCTACCTGGAACCTGTTGTGTCCTGAAGAACGTACCCCTGATCTACCTGGAACCTGTTGTGTCCCGAATAACGTAACCCTGATCTACCTGGAACCTGTTGTGTCCCGAAGAACGTAACCCTGATCTACCTGGAACCTGTTGTGTCCTGAAGAACGTAACCCTGATCTACCTGGAACCTGTTGTGTCCTGAAGAACGTAACCCTGATCTACCTGGAACCTGTTGTGTCCTGAAGAACCTAACCCTGATCTACCTGGAACCGGTATGTTTTCTTTCTGCATCTCCTCCACTTTCCCTTTTCCTGTTCTCCATGATTCTGTCATGCTCTGAGAACACCACCCTATCCCTTCCCCAGACCCACCTGATATCCTCTAGGGGTTCTGCCATGCTCTGAGAACACCACCCTATCCCTTCCCCAGACCCTCCTGATATCCTCTAGGGGTTCTGCCATGCTCTGAGAACACCACCCTATCCCTTCCCCAGACCCACCTGATATTCTCTAGGGGTTCTGCCATGTTCTGAGAACACCACCCTATCCCTTCTCCAGACCCACCTGATATCCTCTAGGGGTTCTGCCATGCTCTGAGAACACCACCCTATCCCTTCCCCAGACCCACCTGATATTCTCTAGGGGTTCTGCCATGCTCTGAGAACACCACCCTATCCCTTCCCCAGACCCACCTGATATCCTCTAGGGGTTCTGCCATGCTCTGAGAACACCACCCTATCCCTTCTCCAGACCCACCTGATATCCTCTAGGGGTTCTGCCATGCTCTGAGAACACCACCCTATCCCTTCTCCAGACCCACCTGATATCCTCTAGGGGTTCTGCCATGCTCTGAGAACACCACCCTATCCCTTCCCCAGACCCACCTGATATCCTCTAGGGGTTCTGCCATATTCTGAGAACACCACCCTATCCCTTCTCCAGACCCACCTGATATCCTCTAGGGGTTCTGCCATGCTCTGAGAACACCACCCTATCCCTTCTCCAGACCCACCTGATATCCTCTAGGGGTTCTGCCATGCTCTGAGAACACCACCCTATCCCTTCCCCAGACCCACCTGATATTCTCTAGGGGTTCTGCCATGCTCTGAGAACACCACCCTATCCCTTCCCCAGACCCACCTGATATTCTCTCGGGGTTCTGCCATGCTCTGAGAACACCACCCTATCCCTTCCCCAGACCCACCTGATATCCTCTAGGGGTTCTGCCATGCTCTGAGAACACCACCCTATCCCTTCCCCAGACCCACCTGATATTCTCTAGGGGTTCTGCCATGCTCTGAGAACACCACCCTATCCCTTCCCCAGACCCACCTGATATCCTCTAGGGGTTCTGCCATGCTCTGAGAACACCACCCTATCCCTTCCCCAGACCCACCTGATATCCTCTAGGGGTTCTGCCATGCTCTGAGAACACGACCCTATCCCTTCCCCAGACCCACCTGATATCCTCTAGGGGTTCTGCCATGCTCTGAGAACACCACCCTATCCCTTCCCCAGACCCACCTGATATCCTCTAGGGGTTCTGCCATGCTCTGAGAACACCACCCTATCCCTTCCCCAGACCCTCCTGATATCCTCTAGGGGTTCTGGCATATTCTGAGAACACCACCCTATCCCTTCCCCAGACCCACCTGATATCCTCTAGGGGTTCTGCCATGCTCTGAGAACACCACCCTATCCCTTCCCCAGACCCTCCTGATATCCTCTAGGGGTTCTGCCATATTCTGAGAACACCACCCTATCCCTTCCCCAGACCCACCTGATATCCTCTAGGGGTTCTGCCATGCTTTGAGAACACCACCCTATCCCTTCCCCAGACCCTCCTGATATCCTCTAGGGGTTCTGCCATATTCTGAGAACACCACCCTATCCCTTCCCCAGACCCACCTGATATCCTCTAGGGGTTCTGCCATGCTCTGAGAACACCACCCTATCCCTTCTCCAGACCCTCCTGATATCTTCTAGGGGTTCTGCCATGCTCTGAGAACACCACCCTATCCCTTCCCCAGACCCTCCTGATATCCTCTAGGGGTTCTGCCATATTCTGAGAACACCACCCTATCCCTTCCCCAGACCCTCCTGATATCCTCTAAGGGTTCTGCCATATTCTGAGAACACCACCCTATCCCTTCCCCAGACCCTCCTGATATCCTCTAGGGGTTCTGCCATGCTCTGAGAACACCACCCTATCCCTTCCCCAGACCCACCTGATATCCTCTAGGGGTTCTGCCATGCTCTGAGAACACCACCCTATCCCTTCCCCAGACCCTCCTGATATCCTCTAGGGGTTCTGCCATATTCTGAGAACACCACCCTATCCCTTCCCCAGACCCACCTGATATCCTCTAGGGGTTCTGCCATGCTCTGAGAACACCACCCTATCCCTTCCCCAGACCCACCTGATATCCTCTAGGGGTTCTGCCATGCTCTGAGAACACCACCCTATCCCTTCCCCAGACCCTCCTGATATCCTCTAAGGGTTCTGCCATGCTCTGAGAACACCACCCTATCCCTTCCCCAGACCCTCCTGATATCCTCTAAGGGTTCTGCCATATTCTGAGAACACCACCCTATCCCTTCCCCAGACCCACCTGATATCCTCTAGGGGTTCTGCCATGCTCTGAGAACACCACCCTATCCCTTCCCCAGACCCACCTGATATTCTCTAGGGGTTCTGCCATATTCTGAGAACACCACCCTATCCCTTCTCCAGACCCACCTGATATCCTCTAGGGGTTCTGCCATGCTCTGAGAACACCACCCTATCCCTTCTCCAGACCCACCTGATATCCTCTAGGGGTTCTGCCATATTCTGAGAACACCACCCTATCCCTTCTCCAGACCCACCTGATATTCTCTAGGGGTTCTGCCATGCTCTGAGAACACCACCCTATCCCTTCCCCAGACCCACCTGATATTCTCTAGGGGTTCTGCCATATTCTGAGAACACCACCCTATCCCTTCTCCAGACCCACCTGATATCCTCTAGGGGTTCTGCCATGCTCTGAGAACACCACCCTATCCCTTCTCCAGACCCACCTGATATCCTCTAGGGGTTCTGCCATGCTCATTCTACTACAGCTAACGCTGTTAATGCCACTGTTCATTATATAATGCTAATGACACTGTTCATTATATAATGCTAACGACTCTGTTCATTATATAATGCTAACGACACTGTTAATTATATAATGCTAATGGGCGTGTCACTTCGTCCTCTCAATGTTTACTTCCTTTCACCTTAGATGGGGTAGTTTGGTTTTTCAGAGGCTTAGTACTGTAAAGTATTCTGTGATGAACTTCTGTCCTTGGTGTTTGAGCTTCCTGTCCTTGGTGTTTGAGCTTCCTGTCCTTGGTGTTTGAGCTTCCTGTCCTTGGTGTTTGAAACTCCTGTCCTTGGTGTTTGAAACTCCTTGCCTTGGTGTTTGAGCTTCCTGTCCTTGGTGTTTGAGCTTCCTGTCCTTGGTGTTTGAGCTTCCTGTCCTTGGTGTTTGAAACTCCTGTCCTTGGTGTTTGAAACTCCTTGCCTTGGTGTTTGAGCTTCCTGTCCTTGGTGTTTGAGCTTCCTGTCCTTGGTGTTTGAAACTCCTGTCCTTGGTGTTTGAAACTCCTGTCCTTGGTGTTTGAAACTCCTGTCCTTGGTGTTTGAGCTTCCTGTCCTTGGTGTTTGAAACTCCTGTCCTTGGTGTTTGAAACTCCTTGCCTTGGTGTTTGAGCTTCCTGTCCTAGGTGTTTGAGCTTCCTGTCCTTGGTGTTTGAGCTTCCTGTCCTTGGTGTTTGAGCTTCCTGTCCTTGGTGTTTGAGCTTCCTGTCCTTGGTGTTTGAGCTTCCTGTCCTTGGTGTTTGAAACTCCTGTCCTTGGTGTTTGAACTTCCTGTCCTTGGTGTTTGAGCTTCCTGTTAGTAGTAAGATTCAGTCATAGTTTATATCATGTTTGTCAAGTGTAATCTAACTTGCTGTAGGTAAAGGCCTAACATGGCTGGCAGTGGAGGAGATCAGTGTTGTTATGTTTTGACTAGGCTAGCTTAATTTAAAATGCAAATGAAATGTCACAGTAACGCTAAGCTACCACAGTAATGTGATTACACTGTAACTCTAAGCTACCACAGTAATGTGATTACTCAGTAACTCTAAGCTACCACAGTAATGTGATTACTCAGTAACTCTAAGCTACCACAGTAACGTGATTACTCAGTAACTCTAAGCTACCACAGTAATGTGATTACTCAGTAACTCTAAGCTACCACAGTAATGTGATTACTCAGTAACTCTAAGCTACCACATTAATGTGATTACTCAGTAACCCTAAGCTACCACAGTAATGTGATTACACGGTTATAATGTGGTGATTTACTGTTTAGATTAAATCAGCTTCTTTTTATTGCTCCTGTTGTAGCAATCTGTTCAATCTAACACACAGTGACAGTGCATCTTTCTCCATCTTCCTCATCATGCATTGAGAGGCACAATGAATATCACTGTTCTCAACCACAGAGCAGCGAGTTAACCATGAAATTACAGTTGTGTGTGTGTGTGTGCATGCATTTTGTGAGATTGTGTGACTGCCTCCTATGAGGGCATGCTTTTGTTTCAATCCTCTAGAGCCCTAACCCTAACCCTCTCCACAAGGAATTTAGAGCCCTAACCCTCTCCACGATAAGTTTGGAGCCCTAGCCCTCTAGGAGTCAAGAGCCCTAACCCTCTAGGAGTCTAGAGCCCTAACCTTAACCCTCTAGGAGCCTAGACCCCTAACCCTAAAGGAGCCTAGAGCCCTAACCCTAACCCTCTAGGAGTCAAGAGCCCTAACTCTAACCCTCCAGGAGTCTAGAGCCCTAACTCTCTAGGAGTCTAGAGCCCAAACCCTCTACGAGTCTAGAGCCCTAACTCTAACCCTCTACGAGTCTAGAGCCCTAACTCTAACCCTCCAGGAGTCTAGAGCCTTAACTCTCTAGGAGTCTAGAGCCCAAACCCTCTACGAGTCTAGAGCCCTAACTCTAACCCTCCAGGAGTCTAGAGCCCAAACCCTCTAGGAGTCTAGAACCCAAACCCTCTAGGAGTCTAGAGCCCTAACCCTCTAGGAGTCTAGAGCCCTAACCCTCTAGGAGTCTAGAGCCCTAACCCTCTAGGAGCCTAGAGCCCTAACCCTCTAGGAGCCTAGAGCCCTAACCCTCTAGGAGTCTAGAGCCCTAACCCTAAATCTCTAGGAGTCAAGAGCCCTAACCCTAAATCTCTAGGAGTCAAGAGCCCTAACCCTAACCCTCTAGGAGTTTAGAGCCCTAACCCTCTAGGAGTTGAGCCCTAACCCTCTAGGAGTCTAGAGCCCTAACCCTAACCCTCTAGGAGTCTAGAGCCCTAACCATAAATCCCTAGGAGTCTAGAGCCCTAACCCTAAATCTCTATGAGTTTAGAGCCCTAACCCGCTCCACTAGGAGTCTAAACCCCTTACCCTAACCCTCTAGGAGTCTAGAGCCCTAACCTTAACCCTCTAGGAGTCTAGAGCCCTAAGCCTAATCCTCTAGGAGTCTAGAGCCCTAACCCTAACCCTCTAGGAGTCTAGATTCCTAACCTTAACCCTCAAGGAGTCTAGAGCCCTAAACTTCTAGGAGTCTAGATTCATAACCTTAACCCTCAAGGAGTCTAGAGCCCTAAACTTCTAGGAGTCTAGATTCCTAACCTTAACCCTCTAGGAGTCTAGAGCCCTAAACTTCTAGGAGTCTAGATTCCTAACCCTAAACATCTAGGAGTCTAGAGCCCCGACTCTCTAGGAGTTTAGAGCCCTAACCCTCTCCACTAAGAGTCTAGAGCCCTAACCCTAACCCTCTAGGAGTTTAGAGCCCTAACCCTCTCCACTAAGAGTCTAGAGCCCTAACCCTCTAGGAGTTTAGAGCCATAACCCTCTCCAATAGGAGTCTAGAGCCCTCACCTTAACCCTCTAGGAGTCTAAAGCCCTAACCTTAACCCTCTAGGAGTCTAGAGCCCTAACCCTCTAGGAGTCTAGAGCCCTAGCCTTAACCCTCTAGGAGTCTAGAGCCCTAACCTTAACCCTCTAGGAGTCTAGAGCCCTAACCTTAACCCTCTAGGAGTCTAGAGCCCTAACCTTAACCCTCTAGGAGTCTAGAGCCCTAACCTTAACCCTCTGGGAGTCTAAAGCCCTAACCTTAACCCTCTAGGAGTCTAGAGCCCTAACCCTCTAAGAGTCTAGAGCCTTAACCCTCTAGGAGTCTAGAGCCCTAACCTTAACCCTCTAGGAGTCTAAAGCCCTAACCTTAACCCTCTAGTAGTCTAGAGCCCTAACCTTAACCCTCTAGGAGTCTAGAGCCCTAACCTTAACCCTCAAGGAGTCTAGAGCCCTAACCTTAACCCTCTAGGAGTCTAGAGCCCTAACCTTAACCCTCTGGGAGTCTAAAGCCCTAACCTTAACCCTCTAGGAGTCTAGAGCCATAACCTTAACCCTCTAGTAGTCTAGAGGCCAAACCCTAAATGAACCTAGAATGTACACAGAGCCAAGTTATCCTGTTTGGGCTGCAAGCCCGACACCGCCCACACTATGACAACATCCAGCTCAAAGTGCAGGGCGCGACATTCAAAAGCTAGTTTTTAAAAATATTTAACTTTCACACATTAACAAGTCCAAGACACCAGATGAAAGATAAACTTCTTGTGAATCAAACCAACATGTCCGATTTTTAAAATGTTTTACAGGGAAGACAAAATATGTAAATCTATTAGCTAACCACGTTAGCAAATGACTTTTCTAACTGCATCAGTTTCTTACTCCATCAGGTGCTATCACAAATTCGACCAAATAAAGATATAAATAGCCACTAACCAAGAAACAAATTCATCAGATGACAGTCTGATAACATATTTATTGTATAGCATATTTTTTTTCGAAAAATGTGCATATTTCAGGTATAAATCATATTTTACATTTCAGCTACAAATCAGAAAGTGCACCGAAAGCAGCCATAATATTTACAGACACCAACAGACACCAACGTCAAATAGCTTATTACTCATCATAAAACATTTCCGAAAAATATATAGTTTGCAGCAATTGAAAGATAGGCAACTTGTGATTCCAAACAATATTTCCGATTTATTAAATGTTTTACAGCGAAAACAAAATGTATCGCTATATTAGCGTAGCCACAATAGAGAGACACATTTGGGCGCCCACGACCCGTTCACATGCACGACAGATATATGAAATAACATCATAAATTGAGTCTTACTTTGGCTGATCTTTCATCAGAATGTTGAAACAGGCGTCCTCTGTCCAGATGAGTCGTTGTTTCGTTTCAGAATGAGAAATATCCCTGTTAATTTACCATTTCCAGTAGCCGTGGCCCAACGTAAACACAGTCATACGACGGAACACGGCAAAACTCCCGAATAAAGTTTCAATAATCTGATTAAACTATATTGAAAAAACATACATTACGATGATATGGTCACATATATCCAAAAAAATTCGAGCCGGAGACGTTAGCCGTTCGTTAGGAAGGCAAAACAGAAGTCCATCCCACTTCCTTCAGAATACCGGAAGTTGGCGCTCAGGTCAAAGAAATAGGTTTTTTTCCACCACAGACCAAGAGGAGCAAAAAAAATTCTTCTCTGACATCCTCTTTACACCAATAGGAAGGCGTATAGACTGTCAGCAGACTCGTAGGTGTTAAGACCATGTATAGGCATCAGATTGAAAAGAGCATAGATTTCTGACATTTCACTTCCTGGTCAGGAAAAGTGCTGCAGAAGGACTTGTGTTTCACTCAGAGAAATAATTCCAACTGTTTTAGAAACTAGAAAGTGTTTTCTATCCAAAAAGAATAATAATATTCATATTGTAGAAGCAAGATTTGAGTAGGAGGCCGTTTGAAATGGGCACGATTTCACTGGCTACTCAACACTTTGCCTTGCAGCCATAAGAAGTTATAGGACTCATATCTAGCCTCTCTCCTCCACACACACACACACACACACACACACACACACACACACACACACACACACACACACACACACACAGAGATCGGACATTTAGAGATTAAAGAGCATGATTACCTAATGCCTGTCCAAATCTAAATTTCAACTTCACACAGCATGTTCCAGCCTGGTCAAGGGAGAGCAGTGTCCTGGGGTACACTGACTCGTTCCCTATATAGTCCACTACTGTTGACTAGGGTTCATATTGAATAGGGTGCCACTTGGGACGTACTATGATTAATTTATTCTGATAGATTACAGCTGAAATGTATATTTTAGGAGATTCAGTCTGATTGTGTTTATCATTCTGACTCAGATTTGAGAATAATTCAACCCGGAGATATTTATTGTCTTGGAAAAACACACACAGTTATCACAGACGTAGTCATCATGATGTGTGTCTCTTTACAGAATTAATTAGGAGTGAGAGACTATGTCTGCATCATAAATGGCACCCTATTCCCTTAATAGTATATTACTGTGGACCAGGCCCCATAGGGTAAAGTAGTTCACTATGTAGGGAATAGAGTGCCATGTGGGACAAAGCCATAACACTAAATTCAACACAATGAAGGGTTTATCAGTGTCTGCTCTGCTATTCAGCTCATCATTAAGCTTGGGACCCTGGGTCTGAACCCCGCCCTGTGCAACTGGGTCCTGGACTTCCTGACGGGCCGCCCCCAGGTGGTGAAGGTAGGCAAAAACACCTCCACTACGCTGATCCTCAACTCGGCCCCAAAAGGACGCTTACTCAGCACTCTCCTGTACTACCTGTTTACCCACGACTGCGTGGCAAGGCATGCCTCCAACTCAATCATCAAGTTTGCAGACGACACAACCATGGTCGGCTTGATTACCAACAATGACGAGACAGCCTACAGGGAGGTGAGGGCCCTGGCCAAGTGGTGCCAGGAAAATAACCTCTCCCTTAATGTCAACAAAATGAAGGAGCTGATCGTCGACTTCAGGAGATAGCACAGGGAACACGCCCACATCCACATCGACGGGGCCGCAGTGGAGAAGGTGAAAAGCCTCAAGTTCCTCGCCGCACACAACACTGACAATCTGAAATGGTCCACCCACCCACACAGACACTTAATGTGATGTGAAATCTGTTATAAATGTATTGTAATATTTTTGAAACTGTAAAACTGTCTTAAATTAGCTGGACCCCAAGAAAAGTAGCTGCTGCTTTGGCAGGAACTAATGGGGATCATTATAAACCCCAGGAAGAGTAGCTGCTGCCTTGGCAGGAACTAATGGGGATCCATAGTAAACCCCAGTAAGAGTAGCTGCTGCCTTGGTAGGAACTAATGTGGATCCATAATAAACCCCAGGAAGAGTAGCTGCTGCCTTGGCAGGGACTAATGTGGATCCATAATAAACCCCAGGAAGAGTAGCTGCTGCCTTGGCAGGAACTAATCAGGATCCATAATAAACCCCAGGAAGAGTAGCTGCTGCCTTGGCAGGAACTAATGGGGATCCATAGTAAACCCCATGAATAGTAGCTGCTGCCTTGGCAGGAACAAATGGGGATCCAAAATAAACCTCAGGAAGAGTAGCTGCTGCCTTGGCAGGAACTAATGGGGATCCATAATAAACCCCAGGAAGAGTAGCTGCTGCCTTGGCAGGAACTAATGTGGATCCATAATAAACCCCAGGAAGAGTAGCTGCTGCCTTGGCAGAAACTAATCAGGATCCATAATAAACCCCAGGAAGAGTAGCTGCTGCCTTGGCAGGAACTAAATGGGTATCCATAATAAACCCCAGGAAGAGTAGCTGCTGCCTTGGCAGGAACTAAATGGGTATCCATAATAAACCCCAGGAAGAGTAGCTGCTGACTTGGCAGGAACTAACGAGGATCCTTAATAAACCACAGAAAGAGTAAATAATAATAAATACAAATACAAAAGTCTTAACAAGTACAAATACTAATAAAGTGTTCTGAAGAAGGCAGCACCTCTTCAACTGCAGGAAATTCGGCCTCTAAGACTCTCACTAACTTTTACAGATGCACAATTGAGAGCATCCTGTTTGGCTGTATCACCGCCTGGTACAGCAACTGCACCATCAGACGAGCAAAATGCCTTTTATGCTCGCTTCGAGGCAAGCAACACTGAAGCATGCACAAGAGCACCAGCTGTTGTGGATGACTGTGTGATAACGCCCTCGGTAGCCGATGTGAGTAAGACCTTTAAACAACATTCAAAAGGCCGCGGGGCCAGACGGATTACCAGGATGTGTACTCAGAGCATGCGCGGACCAACTGGAAAGTGTCTTCACTGACATTTTCAACCTCTCCCTGACCAAGTCTGTAATACCTATACGTTTCAAACAGACCACCCTAGTCCCTGTGCCCATGGAAGTGAAGGTAACTTGCCTAAATGACTACCGCCCTGTAGCACTCACGTCGGTAGCCATGAACTGCTTTGAAAGGCTGGTCATGGCTCACAGCAACACCATTATCCCGGAAATCCTAGACCCACTCCAATTCGCATACCGCTCCAACAGATCCACAGATGACTCAATCTTAATCGCACTCCACACTGCCCTTTGCCACCTGGACAAAAGGAACACCTATGTGAGAAAGCTATTCATTGACTACAGCTCAGTGTTCAACACCATAGTGCCCACAAAGCTCATCACTAAGCTAAGGACTCTGGGAATAAACACCTCCCTCTGCAACTGGATCCTGCAGTTCCTGACGGGCCGCCCACAGGTGGTAATGGTAAGCAACAACACATCTGCCACGCTGATCCTCAACACGGGGGCCCCTCAGGGGTGCATGCTTAGTCCCTTCCTGTACTCCCTGTTCACCCATGACTGCGTGGTCAGGCACGAATCCAACACCATCATTACGTTTGCTGATGACACCACAGTGTTAGACCTGATCACCATGCCAACGATGGATGGTGCCAGGACAACAATCTCTCCCTCAACGTGAGAAAGACAAAGGAGGTGATTGATCGTGGACTACAGCAAAACGAGGGATGTACGTGCCCCCATTCATATCAAAGGGGCTGTAGTGGAGCGGGTCGAGAGTTTTCAAGCTCCTTGGTGTACACATCACCAACAAACTATCATGGTCCAAAGACACCAAGACAGTCGTGAAGAGGGCACGACAACACCTTTTCCCCCTCAGGAGACTGATAAGATTTGGCATGGGTCCCCAGATCCTCAAAAGGTTCTACAGCTGCAACATCAAGAGCATTCTGAGCGGTTGCATCATTGTCTGGTATGGCAACTGCTCGGCATTCGACCGTAAGGCGCTACAGAGGGTTGTGCGTACGGCCCAGTACATCACTGGGGCCAAGCTTCCTGCCATCCAGGACCTATATACTAGGCAGTGTCAGAGAAAGGCCCCAAAATTTGTCAAAGACTCCAGCCACCCTAGTGATAGACTGTTTTCTCAGATACATCACGGCAAGCGGTACTGGAGCGCCAAGTCTAGGACCAAAAGGCTCCTCAACAGCTTCTACCCCAAGCCATTAGACTGCTGAACAATTCATAAAAATCGACACCGGACAATTTACATTGACCCCCTCTTGTACACTGCTGCTACTCGCTGTTTGTTTGTTACCTATGCATAGTCACTTCGCCCCCACCTACATGTACAGATTACCTCAACTAGCGTGTACCCCTCCACACTGACTCGGTACCGGTGCCCCCTGTATATAGCCTCGTTGTTGTTATTCTTATTGTGTTACTTTTCATTATTACTTTTTATTTGAGTCTACTTGGTAAATATGTTTTTGTTCTTGAACTGCACTGTTGGTTAAGGGCTTGTAAGAAAGCATTTCACGGTAAAGTCACTTGTTGTATTCGGCGCATTTGGCAAATAAAGTTTGGTTTGATTTGACATACCGACTTATACATACACACACACACACCTAATCTCGATCACCGAAAATATAAAATATAGAAAATTAACAAATGTACAGAAAGATCAGTGCGAAGGCCAAATTACAGAGGAAACACATTTTGAGGGTATTAAATCCTTTCAGTCTGGAAAAACCCCAGGGCTTGATGGCATACCGGTAGAGGTATATCAAGCCATTTTTGATATACTAAAAGCTCCATTGTTAGATTGTTTTAACTACTCCTATAGAAATGGTAGTCTGTCAGGTACTCAGCAGGAAGTTCTGATTTCTCTATTATTAAAACAAGACCCAGATGGCAAATATAAAGACCCAGTCTATCTAAAAAACTGGAGGTCCCTACACTTCAATGTTGTGATTCAAAAATATTTGTGAAATTCATAGCACTCAGAATTAAAAGGGTTTTTTACCAGGTATTGTTCATCCTGATCAGACAGGTTTTTTACATGGGCGATACATTGGAGATAATATACGACAACTACTAGAAATAATAGAACATCATGAAACATCTAAGAAGCCAGGCTTGGTATTTATAGCGAATTTTGAAAAGGCATTTGATAAAGTAAGACTGGATTTTATTTATAAATGCCTGGATTTTTTCAATTTCAGTGATTCTCTTATAAAATGGGTAAAAATAATGTTTAGCAACCCTAGGTGTAAAATAGTAAATAACGGCTACTTCTCAGAGAGTTTTGAATTGTCAAGAGGAGTTAAACAAGGGTGTCTGCTGTCACCATATCTATTCGTTATGGCCATCGAAATGCTAGCTATTAAAATCAGATCCAATAACAACATTAGAGGGACGCTAAACCAGACAAAATAAAGCGTGCCTATCTATATAATGAATATGAATTGGGTGGGTTGAGATTATTACATTTAAAAGCACTAAACCTCTCTCTAAAAGCTTCAGTTATTCAAAAGTTTTACTTGAACCCTAAATGGTTCTCAAGTAGATTACTAAGAAAAGATCATCCATTGTTTAAAAACTTTTTTCAAAGTATCTCTCTTTTTCTAACAAGCTTTGCAGAGCTGGCTACAATTTCAATTTTCACCCCCCTGAAAAGATAGAACAAATATTACAACAAATATTATGGCTGAACTCAAATGTGCTGGTTGATAAAATACCTGTATTTATGGGAAAGATGTTTGAAAAAGGGTATTTTGTTCTTAAATGATATTGCAAATTGGAATGGTAGAGTTATGTCCTTCATTGAGTTTTCAGAATTGTACGGGAAGGTCTGATCAATCCAAGATTACAACCAATTGATTACAGCATTACCCCAAAAATGGAGAAGGCAGGTGGCAGCGGGTTTTTAGCTTGCTAAATAAAGAGCTACATAAATAGATACACAAGCCTATTAGCCACATTATGACTGACTTATCATTGCCTTTGCTAGTTTGATTGTAGTGAAATGCCCAGTCTTTAGAAACTGAAACAGTGCTTCCTGATTGGCTGGTGGCAGGAAACAATGCACAAACTTTATGCCAGCTGTGATTTACAACCTTGTTTGACTACCAAGAAATGTATTGGTGAATTATATTAATCATGCATTGAACTGCATCCATCTATTCTGACAACATCATGGAATTTTGAGTCAAATAGAACCTATTTTTCAAACCTCTGTAGCGTAACCTTGGAATTTTATATTTTTGACTGATATTATGATTGTCTGTTTGTTTCATAGCTGCAAAGTAGTTAAGACTTGTGTTATTGAGTTGGTCTCTGATTGGAGCTAGCTAGCTAGCCTCTACCATAAGACTTTTATTATTGAGCTGGTTTCCGATTGGCGATAGCTAGCTAGACTCTACCTTAAGACTTTTGTTATTGAGCTGGTTTCTGATTGGGAGCTAGCTAGCTAGCCTCTACCTTAAGACTTGTGTTATTGAGCTGGTTTCTGATTGGAGGCTAGCTGGCTTGCCTCTACCTTAAGACTTGTGTTATTGAGCTGGTCTCTGATTGGAGCTAGGTAGCTAGACTCTACCTTAAGACGTGTTATTAAACGAGCCTCTGATTGGAGCTAGTCTCTACCTTAGGACGTGTGTTATTGAGCTGGTCTCTTTGCCCTAGTGCAGTGTCTTTCATCAGTGTATCCTTGAGCTGTCAGAGATAGGACCAATAACACCTCTCTATACACACAAATACACACAGAGAGAAAGAGAGACATACACACACATATGCACGCATGCACACGCATACACACACCTCCCCAGCCTCTCCCACAACTGTTTCACAGGCCTTTCAGCACAGACAAATTGGCTGCTCTGTAGAGAATAGTGACAGACAGATGGCGGGCTGGGCCTGCGACTGTGTGTGTGTGTGTGTGTGTGTGTGTGTGTGTGTGTGTGTGTGTGTGTGTGTGTGTGTGTGTGTGTGTGTGTGTGTGTGTGTGTGTGTGTGTGTGTGTGTGTGTGGACGTGTGTGTGGACGTGTGTGTGTGGACGTGTTTATACCAGAAGTCCCCACAAGAATAGTAAATAAACAAAAATGTGATCAACTGGGGACATCTAGAACTATGCCAGTCATCTAGAACTATGCCAGTCATCAAGAACTATGCCAGTCATCTCGAACTTTTCAAATCATCTAGAACTATTCAAGTCATCTATAACTATGTCAGTCATCTAGAACTATGCCAGTCATCTAGAACTATGTCAGTCATCTAGAACTATTCCAGTTATCTAGAACTATGCCAGTCATCTAGAACTATGCCAGTCATCTAGAACTATGCCAGTCATCTAGAACTATGTCAGTCATCTAGAACTATTCTAGTCATCTAGAACTATGCAAGTCATCTAGAACTATGTCAGTCATCTAGAACTATGTGAGTCATCTATAACTATGCCAGTCATCTAGAACTATGCCAGTCATCTAGAACTATGCCAGTCATCTAGAACTATGTCAGTCATCTAGAACTATTCAAGTAATCTAGAACTATGCCAGTCATCTAGAACTATGCCAGTCATCTATAACTATGCCAGTCATCTAGAACTATGTCAGTCATCTAGAACTATGCCAGTCATCTAGAACTATGCCAGTCATCTAGAACTATGCCAGTCATCTAGAACTATGTCAGTCATCTAGAACTATTCAAGTCATCTATAACTATGCCAGTCATCTAGAACTATGCCAGTCATCTAGAACTATGTCAGTCATCAGGAACTATGTCAGTCATCTATAACTATTCAAGTCATCTATAACTATGTCAGTCATCAGGAACTATGTCAGTCATCTAGAACTATGCCAGTCATCTAGATCTATTCAAGTCATCTAGAACTATGCAAGTCATCTAGAACTATGCCAGTCATCTAGAACTATGCCAGTCATCTAGAACTATGTCAGTCATCTAGAACTATTCTAGTCATCTAGAACTATGCAAGTCATCTAGAACTATGTCAGTCATCTAGAACTATGTGAGTCATCTATAACTATGCCAGTCATCTAGAACTATGCCAGTCATCTAGAACTATGCCAGTCATCTAGAACTATGTCAGTCATCTAGAACTATTCAAGTAATCTAGAACTATGCCAGTCATCTAGAACTATGCCAGTCATCTATAACTATGCCAGTCATCTAGAACTATGTCAGTCATCTAGAACTATGCCAGTCATCTAGAACTATGCCAGTCATCTAGAACTATGCCAGTCATCTAGAACTATGTCAGTCATCTAGAACTATTCAAGTCATCTATAACTATGCCAGTCATCTAGAACTATGCCAGTCATCTAGAACTATGTCAGTCATCAGGAACTATGTCAGTCATCTATAACTATTCAAGTCATCTATAACTATGTCAGTCATCAGGAACTATGTCAGTCATCTAGAACTATGCCAGTCATCTAGATCTATTCAAGTCATCTAGAACTATGCAAGTCATCTAGAACTATGTCAGTCATCTATAACTATGCCAGTCATCTAGAACTATGCCAGTCATCTAGAACTATGTCAGTCATCTAGAACTATGTCAGTCATCTAGAACTATGCCAGTCATCTAGAACTATGACAGTCATCTAGAACTATGTCAGTCATCTAGAACTATGTCAGTCATCTAGAACTATGCCAGTCATCTAGAACTATGCCAGTCATCTAGAACTATGTCAGTCATCTAGAACTATGCCAGTCATCTAGAACTAAGCCAGTCATCTATAACTATTCAAGTCATCTATAACTATGCCAGTCATCTAGAACTATGCCAGTCATCTAGAACTATGTCAGTCATCAGGAACTATGTCAGTCATCTAGAACTATGCCAGTCACCTAGAACTATTCAAGTCATCTAGAACTATGCAAGTCATCTAGAACTATGTCAGTCATCTTTAATTATGCCAGTCATCTAGAACTATTCAAGTCATCTAGAACTATGCCAGTCATCTAGAACTATGTCAGTCATCTAGAACTATGCCAGTCATCTAGAACTATGTCAGTCATCTAGAACTATGCCAGTCATCTAGAACTATGACAGTCATCTAGAACTATGTCAGTCATCTAGAACTATGCCAGTCATCTAGAACTATGACAGTCATCTAGAACTATGTGAGTCATCTAGAACTATGCCAGTCATCTAGAACTATGTCAGTCAACTAGAACTATGTCAGTCATCAGGAACTATGTCAGTCATCTAGAACTATTCAAGTCATCTAGAACTATGCAAGTCATCTAGAACTATGCCAGTCATCTAGAACTATGCCAGTCATCTAGAACTATGTCAGTCCTCTAGAACTATTCAAGTCATCTATAACTATGCCAGTCATCTAGAACTATGCCAGTCATCTAGAACTATGTCAGTCATCAGGAACTATGTCAGTCATCAGGAACTATGTCAGTCATCTAGAACTATTCAAGTCATCTATAACTATGTCAGTCATCAGGAACTATGTCAGTCATCTAGAACTATGCCAGTCATCTAGAACTATTCAAGTCATCTAGAACTATGCAAGTCATCTAGAACTATGTCAGTCATCTATAACTATGCCAGTAATCTAGAACTATGTCAGTCATCTAGAACTATGTCAGTCATCTATAACTATGCCAGTCATCTAGAACTATGCCAGTCATCTAGAACTATGTCAGTCATCTAGAACTATGTCAGTCATCTAGAACTATGCCAGTCATCTAGAACTATGACAGTCATCTAGAACTATGTCAGTCATCTAGAACTATGTCAGTCATCTAGAACTATGCCAGTCATCTAGAACTATGCCAGTCATCTAGAACTATGTCAGTCATCTATAACTATGTCAGTCATCTATAACTATGCCAGTCATCTAGAACTAAGCCAGTCATCTATAACTATTCAAGTCATCTATAACTATGCCAGTCATCTAGAACTATGCCAGTTATCTAGAACTATGTCAGTCATCAGGAACTATGTCAGTCATCTAGAACTATGCCAGTCACCTAGAACTATGCCAGTCATCTAGAACTATGCAAGTCATCTCGAACTATGTCAGTCATCTTTAATTATGCCAGTCATCTAGAACTATTCAAGTCATCTAGAACTATGCCAGTCATCTAGAACTATGCCAGTCATCTAGAACTATGCCAGTCATCTAGAACTATGACAGTCATCTAGAACTATGACAGTCATCTAGAACTATGTCAGTCATCTAGAACTATGCCAGTCATCTAGAACTATGACAGTCATCTAGAACTATGCCAGTCATCTAGAACTATGCCAGTCATCTAGAACTATGCCAGTCATCTAGAACTATGTCAGTCATCTAGAACTATTCAAGTCATCTAGAACTATTCAAGTCATCTAGAACTATGCCAGTCATCTAGAACTATGCCAGTCATCTAGAACTATGTCAGTCATCAGGAACTATGTCAGTCATCAGGAACTATGTCAGTCATCTAGAACTATGTCAGTCATCAGGAACTATGTCAGTCATCTAGAACTATTCAAGTCATCTAGAACTATGCAAGTCATCTAGAACTATGCCAGTCATCTAGAACTATGCCAGTCATCTAGAACTATGTCAGTCATCTAGAACTATTCAAGTCATCTATAACTATGCCAGTCATCTAGAACTATGCCAGTCATCTAGAACTATGTCAGTCATCAGGAACTATGTCAGTCATCAGGAACTATGTCAGTCATCTAGAACTATTCAAGTCATCTATAACTATGTCAGTCATCAGGAACTATGTCAGTCATCTAGAACTATGCCAGTCATCTAGAACTATTCAAGTCATCTAGAACTATGCAAGTCATCTAGAACTATGTCAGTCATCTATAACTATGCCAGTCATCTAGAACTATGTCAGTCATCTAGAACTATGTCAGTCATCTATAACTATGCCAGTCATCTAGAACTATGCCAGTCATCTAGAACTATTCAAGTCATCTAGAACTATGCCAGTCATCTAGAACTATGCCAGTCATCTAGAACTATGTCAGTCATCAGGAACTATGTCCATCATCTAGAACTATGCCAGTCATCTAGAACTATTCAAGTCATCTAGAACTATGCAAGTCATCTAGAACTATGTCAGTCATCTAGAACTATGCCAGTCATCTAGAACTATTCAAGTCATCTAGAACTATGCCAGTCATCTAGAACTATGTCAGTCATCTAGAACTATGTCAGTCATCTAGAACTATGTCAGTCATCTAGAACTATGACAGTCATCTAGAACTATGACAGTCATCTAGAACTATGTCAGTCATCTAGAACGATGCCAGTCATCTAGAACTATGACAGTCATCTAGAACTATGTGAGTCATCTAGAACTATGCCAGTCATCTAGAACTATGCCAGTCATCTAGAACTATGCCAGTCATCTAGAACTATGTCAGTCATCTAGAACTATTCAAGTCATCTAGAACTATGCAAGTCATCTAGAACTATGCCAGTCATCTAGAACTATGTCAGTCATCTAGAACTATGTCAGTCATCAGGAACTATGTCAGTCATCTAGAACTATGTCAGTCATCAGGAACTATGTCAGTCATCTAGAACTATTCAAGTCATCTAGAACTATGCAAGTCATCTAGAACTATGTCAGTCATCTATAACTATGCCAGTCATCTAGAACTATGTCAGTCATCTAGAACTATGCCAGTCATCTAGAACTATGCCAGTCATCTAGAACTATGCCAGTCATCTAGAACTATGCCAGTCATCTAGAACTATGTCAGTCATCTAGAACTATTCCAGTCATCTAGAACTTTTCCAGTCATCTAGAATTATGTCAGTCATCTAGAACTATGCCAGTCATCTAGAACTATGCCAGTCATCTAGAACTATGCCAGCCATCTAGAACTATGTCAGTCATCTAGAACTATGCTGGCCATCTATAATGTAATACTATATATATATGACTTTCCCTAACAGTATATAATGTAATACTATATATCTCTACCTTTCACTAACAGTATATAATGTAATACTTTATATCTGACTTTCCCTAACAGTATATAATGTAATACTATATATATATGACTTTCCCTAACAGTATATAATGTAATACTATATATCTGACTTTCCCTAACAGTATATAATGTAATACTATCTATCTCTAACTTTCCTTAACAGTATATAATGTAATACTATATATCTCTAACTTTCCCTAACAGTATATAATGTAATACTATCTATATCTGACTTTCCCTAACAGTATATAATGTAGTACTATATATCTCTGTGTGAGAACACACATCAGTACAGGTTCATGATTCCCATAAACTCCCTCTTTCACTAATCACCACAAAGTCTCCCCATGTAGTCCTCTTGAATTATATAAAAATGTGTTAACAACTAAAGTAGGTTATGAAATCAGCTTAATGCCGTCCGAGGACGTGATGGTCATTCATTCATGACTGTTTTTTTGTGTCCTAAATGGTACCCTATTCCCTACAAAGCCCTAAGGTCCATGGCCAATAGCAATGCACTATATATGGTATAGGGGTCCCATTTGAGACACGGCCTGTAGCTTTAATTCATGGTGTTCAGGGGGTTTGGTTTAACCTTGAATCATGGCAGTGCTTAAAACATGGATAAGTCCCAAATGGCAACCTAATCCCTACATAGTGCACTACTGCCATGGCTCTGGTCAAAAGTAGTGCACTACTGCCATGGCTCTGGTCAAAAGTAGTGCACTAAGTAGTGAATACGGTGCCATTTGGAATGCATCCTATGATTCATTAATCAGATATCATTATTACAGTAATGAGAGCTCTGCTTCAAACGAGCACCTGTCTCTGAGAGAGACAACTTCCTGCTATCACACAACCTACTGCTTCGGAACACTAAATATTATGGGAGACCAGAGACACGTTAACACCCTGGTACCCTGGTATCACAGAAACACGTTAACACCCTGGTATCACAGAAACACGTTAACACCCTGGTACCACAGAAACACGTTAACACCCTGGTATCACAGAGACACGTTAACACCCTGGTATCACAGAAACACGTTAACACCCTGGTATCACAGAAACACGTTAACACCCTGGTATCACAGAAACACGTTAACACCCTGGTATCACAGAGACACGTTAACACCCTGGTACCACAGAAACACGTTAACACCCTGGTACCACAGAAACACGTTAACACCCTGGTATCACAGAAACACGTTAACACCCTGGTACCACAGAGACACGTTAACACCCTGGTATCACAGAAACACGTTAACACCCTGGTATCACAGAGACACGTTAACACCCTGGTATCACAGAAACACGTTAACACCCTGGTACCACAGAAACACGTTAACACCCTGGTATCACAGAAACACGTTAACACCCTGGTATCACAGAAACACGTTAACACCCTGGTACCACAGAAACACGTTAACACCCTGGTATCACAGAAACACGTTAACACCCTGGTACCCTGGTATCACAGAAACACGTTAACACCCTGGTATCACAGAAACACGTTAACACCCTGGTATCACAGAAACACGTTAACACCCTGGTACCACAGAAACACGTTAACACCCTGGTATCACAGAGACACGTTAACACCCTGGTACCACAGAAACACGTTAACACCCTGGTATCACAGAAACACGTTAACACCCTGGTATCACAGAAACACGTTAACACCCTGGTATCACAGAAACACGTTAACACCCTGGTATCACAGAAATCACAGACTAATAACAGACAAAGAATTATACGTTTTCATGTCTTTATTAACACACCGTGTAAACATTCACAGTGTAGGGTGTAAAAAGTATGTGAAACCTTGGATTTAATAACTGGTTGACCCTCCATTGGCAAAAATAAACTCCACCAGACGTTTTCTATAGTTGCGGATCAAACCTGCACAACAGTCAGGGGGAATTTTGGAATCTTCATCTTTACAAAACTGTTTCAGTTCAGCAATATTCTTAGGATGGCTGATGTGAACCGCTCTCGAGGTCATGCCACAGAATTTTAAATCATGTTGAGGATAGGACTGACTGGGCCACTCCAGAAGGCGTATTTTCTTCTGTTGAAGCCATTCTGTTGTTGATTTACTTCTGCGTTTTCGGTCGTTGTCCTGTTGCATCACCCAACTTCTGTTGAGCTTCAATTGGCAGAAAGATAGCCTTACATTCTCCTGCAAAATGTCTTGATAAACTTGTGAATTCATTTTTCTGTCGATGATAGCAAGCTGTCCAGGACATGAGGCAGCAAAGCAGCCCCAAACCATGATGCTCCCTCCACCATACTTTACAGTTGGGATGAGGTTTTGATGTTGGTGTGCTGTGCCTTTTTTTCTCCACACATAGTGTTGTGTTCCTTCCAAACAACTCAACTGTAGTTTCATCTGTCCACATAATATTTTGTCAGAAGCGCTGTGGAACATCCAGGTGCTGTTTTGCAAACTTCAGACCTGCAGCAATGGATTTTTTTGGACAGCAGTGGCTTCTTCCGTGGTGTCCTCCCATGAACACCATTCTTGTTTAGTATTTTACGCATCGTAGACTCGTTAACAGAGATGTTAGCATGTTCCAGAGATTTCTGTAAGTCTTTAGATAATACTCTAGGATTCTTCTTAACCTCATTGAGCATTCTGCACTGCTCTCTTGTAGTCATCTTTGCAGGACGGCCACTCCTAGGGAGGGTAGCAACAGTGCTGAACTTTCTCCATTTATAGATTTAGATGCACTATTGTAAAGTGGTTGTTCCACTGGATATCACAAGGTGAATGCACCAATTTGTAAGTCGCTCTGGATAAGAGCGTCTGCTAAATGACTTAAATGTAAATGTAAATGTATAGACAATTTGTCTTACCGTGGACTGATGAACATCAAGGCTTTTAGAAATACTTTTGTAACCCTTTACAGCTTTATGCAAGTCAACGATTTACCTCTTAAGGATCTCTGCAGATCGCTGTTCCACCCGTGGGACGGTTGAGCTAACGTAGGCTAATGCGATTAGCATGAGGTTGTAAGTAACAAGAACATTTCCCAAGACATAGACATATCTGATATTGGCAGAAAGCTTAAATTCTTGTTAATCTAACTGCACTGTCCAATTTACAGTAGCTATTACAGTGAAAGAATACCATGCTATTGTTTGAGGAGAGTGCACAGTTACAAACTTGAAAAGTTATTAATTAACCAATTAGGCACATTTGGGCAGTCTTGATACAACATTTTGAGCAGAAATGCAATGGTTCATTGGATCAGTCTAAAACGTTGCACATACACTGCTACCATCTAGTGGCCAAATTCTAAATTGTGCCTGGGCTGGAATAATACATTATGGCCTTTCTCTTGCATTTCAAAGATGACAGTACAAAACATTTTTATTTGTATTATCTTTTACCAGATCTAATGTGTTATATTCTCCTACATTAATTTCACATTTCCACAAACTTCAAAGTGTTTCCTTTCAGATGGTATCAAGAATATGCATATCCTTACTTCAGATCTGGAGCTACAGGCAGTTAGATTTGGGTATGTAATTTTAGGCAAAAAAAAGGGGCGGATCCATAGGAGGTTCTTAGGTCTTCTGAGATCTCTTTAGTTCGAGGCATTGTTCACATGAGCAGCCGGTCACTGCAGCTGTACATAGCCCATCTGTAAATATCCCACCCAATCTACCTACCTCATTCCCATATTGTTTTTATTTATTTTTATGCTCTTTTGCACACCAGTATTTCTACTTGCACATCATCATCTGCACATCTATCACTTCAGTGTTAATTTGATAAATTGTAATTGTAGTGGTCTGGGTGTAGCTGGTGCAGAGGAGTCAGGTGCAGGACAGCAGAGATGAGTAATACAAGTAACTTTACTCAAATATTCCAATAACATGTTGTAATACCGAGCCCACAATAATGGACCGAACATACATGAAACAATCACGCACAAAAAACATGGGGAAAACAGAGGGTTAAATAATGAACATGTAATGGGGGAATTGAAACCAGGTTTGTAAAACAAAGACAAAACAATTGGAAAATAAAAAGTGGATCGGCGATGGCTAGAAGGCTGGTGACGTCGACCGCCGAACGCCGCCCGAACAAGGAGAGGAACCAACTTCGGCAGAAGTCGTGACAGTAATTACTTCGCTACTACGGCCTATTTATTGCCTTACCTCCTTACTCCATTTGCACACACTGTATATATATTTTTCTATTGTGTTATTGACTGTACATTTGTTTATCCCATGTGTAACTCTGTGTTGTTGTTTTTGTCACACTGCTTTGCTTTATCTTGGCCATGTCGCAGTTGTAAATGAGAACGTGTTCTCAACTGGCCTACCTGGTTAAATAAAGGTGAAATAAAATAAATAAATAAATAAAACATCAGGCAATGCTTCTTGTGAATAGCAAGAATAGTTGTCATGCCCTGAACTGAGAGAGCCATTTTATGTCTCTATTTGGTTTGGTCAGGGTGTGATTTGGGATGGGCATTCTATGTTTTGTTTCTATGATTTTCTGGTTCCATGTTTTGGCCGGGTATGGTTCTCAATCAGGGACAGCTGTCTATCATTGTCTCTGATTGGGAACCATACTTAGGTAGTCCTTTTTCCCTCCTTTCGTTGTGGGTAGTTGACTTTTTTAGTGGCACTTATGCCCTGTGAGCTTCACGGTCGTTTTTGTTATTTATTGTTTTTTTGGCGGCATTTTAACAAATAAAAGGAAAATGTACGCTCACCGCGCTGCACCTTGGTCTTCTTCTTCCAGCATCGGCCGTGATAATAGCAAACTTTGTGAGTGTTTTTTATAGGGCAAAGCAGCTCTAACCAACATCTCCAATGTCGTCTCATTGATTGGACTCCAGGTTAGCTGACTCCTGACTCCAATTAGCTTTTGGAAAAGTAATTAGCCTAGGGGTTCACATACTTTTTCCAACCTACACTGTGAATGTTTTATTTATGTATTCAATATAGACAAGACAAATACAATAATGTGTGGGTTATTAGTAAGCAGACTATGTTTGTCTATTGTTGTGACTAAGATCAAGATCCGATCAAATGTTATGACTAATTTATGCAGAAAAAAAGGTAATACCAAAGGGTTGACATCATTTTTCTTGCCACTGGATTAATGGGTTGAAACTGTTATGCAATATCCGCTAATTGGCATATACAGTAACAGTCAAAAGTTTGGAAACACCTACTCATTCCAGGTTTTTTCTTAATTTTTACTATTTTCTACATTGTAGAATAATAGAAGACATCAAAACTATCAAAGAACACATGAACGAGCGTCACGAGCTCAAAGCATTCTGCCAGACCTCGCCAGACCTCATTCCCCTCTCATTCGGCCCCACTTCACAGTAGAAGCATCAGACAAGGTTCTAAAGACTGTTAACATCTAGTGGAAGCCTTAGAAAGTGCAACATGACCCATATCCCACTGTATCTTCAATAGGGAATGAGTTGAAAAACGACCAACCTCAGATTTCCCACTTCCTGGTTGGATTTTTTCTCATGTTTTTGCCTGCCATATGAGTTCTGTTATATTCACAGACATCATTCAAACAGTTTTAGAAACTGCAGAGTGTTTCCTATCCAAATCTACTAATAATATGCATATATTAGCAACTGGGACTGAGTAGCAGGCAGTTTACTCTGGGCATGCTTTTCATCCAAACGTGAAAATGCTGCCCCCTATCCATAAGAAGTTCTAGCCTCAAAGCACTTCATGATGACAGAAGTGAGTGCTACAGGGCGGTAGTCATTTAGTTCAGTTATCTTTGCCTTCTTGGGTACAGGAACAATGTGGGACAACAGACTGGGATAGGGAGTGATTGAATATGTCCGTAAACACACCAGCCAGCTGATCTGCTCATGCTCTGTGGACGTGGCTAGGGATGCCGTCTGGGCCAGCAGCCTTACGAGGATTAACACGTTTAAATGTTTTACTCACTGGTTTTCTTTTTGTAATCCGTGATTTCCTGTAGACCCTGCCACATACGTCTTGGTGGAGTCGCAATTCAACGGCTCAGACACTTGTCCCTGTACCGACATTTTGCCTGTTTGATTGCCTTGCAGAGGGAATAACTACACTGTTTATATTCAGCCATATTCCCAGTCGTCTTTCCATGGTTAAATGCGGTGGTTCGCGCTTACATTGACTTTCCCCAACAGTGTTTTGTTTTTGTCCTTGATGCTAATGTCTTTGAACTTCAGGCCAAGCAGTCAGTCTCTCATTCCAACAGTCACCAAAGCAATCAAAACTCAGGTGCGTCTGATTGAAAATCTCTCCCATTGTTTTTATTCCAGACTGCATTTCCACATTTGAAGGAATTGAAATATTGAGTTTTGTCTGAATGATGGATATGCTATAGCTGTCTGTCTGGCATAGTATGAGTCCCAAATAGTACTCTATTCCCTAGATAGTGCAGTACATTTGACCAGAGCCCTATGAACCCTGGTCAAAAGGTAGTGCACTTTAAAGGGAAAACTGTCCCATTTGGGACGAAGACATAGAGAGGGACTGGTGAGCTCAGATAAGACAAATGTATTCAATCTCTTACTTGCTATATGGAGTGGTGGACCAATCCATCATCCACAGCCTCAATCATTCAACCAGAATAAGAAGGCATACCATTCATAGAACATTCTCAACGGTGACGTGGGCTGGTCTAGTCTAATGGTGCTGGTCTAGACTAATGGGGCTGGTCTAGACTAATGGGGCTGGTCTAGTCTAATGGGGCTGGTCTACACTAATGGTGCTGGTCTAGTCTAATGGTGCTGGTCTAGTCTAATGGGGCTGGTCTACACTAATGGTGCTGGTCTAGACTAATGGGGCTGGTCTAGACTAATGGGGCTGGTCTAGACTAATGGGGCTGGTCTAGACTAATGGGGCTGGTCTAGTCTAATGGTGCTGGTCTAGACTAATGGGGCTGGTCTAGACTAATGGGGCTGGTCTAGACTAATGGGGCTGGTCTAGACTAATGGGGCTGGTCTAGACTAATGGGGCTGGTCTAGACTAATGGTGCTGGTCTAGACTAATGGGGCTGGTCTAGACTAATGGGGCTGGTCTAGACTAATGGGGCTGGTCTAGTCTAATGGGGCTGGTCTAGACTAATGGTGCTGGTCTAGTCTAATGGTGCTGGTCTAGTCTAATGGGGCTGGTCTAGACTAATGGGGCTGGTCTAGACTAATGGGGCTGGTCTAGACTAATGGGGCTGGTCTAGACTAATGGGGCTGGTCTAGACTAATGGGGCTGGTCTAGTCTAATGGTGCTGGTCTACACTAATGGGGCTGGTCTAGACTAATGGGGCTGGTCTAGACTAATGGGGCTGGTCTAGACTAATGGGGCTGGTCTAGACTAATGGGGCTGGTCTAGTCTAATGGTGCTGGTCTACACTAATGGGGCTGGTCTAGACTATGGGGCTGGTCTAGACTATGGGGCTGGTCTAGACTAATGGGGCTGGTCTAGACTAATGGGGCTGGTCTAGACTATGGGGCTGGTCTAGACTATGGGGCTGGTCTAGACTAATGGGGCTGGTCTAGACTATGGGGCTGGTCTAGACTAATGGGGCTGGTCTAGACTAATGGGGCTGGTCTAGACTATGGGGCTGGTCTAGACTAATGGGGCTGGTCTAGACTAATGGTGCTGGTCTAGACTAATGGGGCTGGTCTACACTAATGGGGCTGGTCTAGACTATGGGGCTGGTCTAGACTAAATGGGGCTGGTCTAGACTAAATGGGGCTGGTCTAGACTAAATGGGGCTGGTTTAGACTAATGGGGCTGGTCTAGACTAAATGGGGCTGGTCTAGACTAAATGGGGCTGGTCTAGACTAATGGGGCTGGTCTAGACTAATGGGGCTGGTCTACACTAATGGGGCTGGTCTAGACTAATGGGGCTGGTCTAGACTAATGGGGCTGGTCTAGACTAAATGGGGCTGGTCTAGACTAAATGGGGCTGGTCTAGACTAATGGTGCTGGTCTAGACTAATGGGGCTGGTCTAGACTAATGGGGCTGGTCTAGACTAAATGGGGCTGGTCTAGACTAATGGGGCTGGTCTACACTAATGGGGCTGGTCTAGACTAATGGGGCTGGTCTAGACTAATGGGGCTGGTCTAGACTAATGGGGCTGGTCTAGACTAATGGGGCTGGTCTAGACTAATGGGGCTGGTCTAGACTAATGGGGCTGGTCTAGACTAAATGGGGCTGGTCTAGACTAAATGGGGCTGGTCTAGACTAATGGTGCTGGTCTACACTAATGGGGCTGGTCTAGACTAATGGGGCTGGTCTAGACTAATGGGGCTGGTCTAGACTAATGGGGCTGGTCTAGACTAAATGGGGCTGGTCTAGACTAATGGGGCTGGTCTAGACTAATGGGGCTGGTCTAGACTAAATGGGGCTGGTCTAGACTAATGGTGCTGGTCTACACTAATGGGGCTGGTCTAGACTAATGGGGCTGGTCTAGACTAATGGGGCTGGTCTAGACTAATGGGGCTGGTCTAGACTAATGGGGCTGGTCTAGACTAATGGTGCTGGTCTACACTAATGGGGCTGGTCTAGACTAATGGGGCTGGTCTAGACTAAATGGGGCTGGTCTAGACTATGGGGCTGGTCTAGACTAATGGGGCTGGTCTAGACTAATGGGGCTGGTCTAGACTAATGGGGCTGGTCTAGACTAATGGGGCTGGTCTAGACTAATGGGGCTGGTCTAGACTAATGGGGCTGGTCTAGACTAATGGGGCTGGTCTAGACTATGGGGCTGGTCTAGACTAATGGGGCTGGTCTAGACTAATGGGGCTGGTCTAGACTAATGGGGCTGGTCTAGACTATGGGGCTGGTCTAGACTAATGGGGCTGGTCTAGACTAATGGGGCTGGTCTAGACTAATGGGGCTGGTCTAGACTAACGGTGCTGAACAGAGAACACATGCAAGAGGAAACCAATAGCCTCTAGCCTCTCTAATTCAATATTCTATATTCAGTAGCCTGTTTCTTTGGTATAGACCCCTTGTAATCATCAAAGAATGTTTCAGTGATCCTAAGTTTTCTTCCAGTGATCCTAAGTTTTTTGTCTTATGGACAAATTCAGGTAGGTCCCTCCCTGTTTCGTTCTGTTTAAGAAACGTTTTTCAACAGAATCAATGGAACTGATCGCCGACACACACAGTTTACTTTCATAGCAGCCATATACAACATCATCACTACAAATCCTTCTCACATTTACGCACTCTCCTCCACTCACCGTTTTCCCTTCGCCTTCAGTGCAAAACAAAACATCTGTTTGTGACCAGGAGCAAAAAAAATCTCTCCAAGCCAAACCTTCATACCATAACCGCTAACCACTACACATCCTACATCATTGTCACCATATTAACGTTGTAGTCAACAAACAAGAACTAACACGTTAGTAACCCACAATCCGTCCATGTGTACAATCACGCAGTACAGTGTAACGCTACAGCAAGCAGTTTAGTAGTTACACCGACGGGCCCTGGTGAAAATAAATGGATAAATCCGAAAGCTCACCTTACCTGAGTTGCAGTGTTAGATAGCGTTACCCAGCTAGCTAAAATGAAAAGCATTTCTCTCCGTTTGATTCAGGTTGTTGTTGCTAAATTAGCTGCATTAGTGAAAGGTAAAATAATAAGAAAAAAACCTCTCTCTCTGCTGCTTCTCCTTCATTTGTTAAGAAATGAATGTTCAAAACTGTTCAACTATTTATCGTCTTTCTCTTTGAGTCAACTACTCACCACATTTTATGCACTGCAGTGCTAGCTAGCTGTAGTTTATGCTTTCAGTACTAGATTAATTCTCTGATCCTTTGATTGGGTGGACAACATGTCAGTTCATGCTGCAAGAGCTCTGATAGGTTGGAGGACGTCCTCCGGAAGTTGTCATAATTACTGTGTAAGTCTGTGGAAGGAGGTGAGAACCATGAGCCTCCAAGGTTTTGTATTGCAGTCAATGTAGTCAGAGGAGGATGGAAGCTAGCTGTCCTCCGGCTACACCATGGTGCTGCCCTACAGAGTGCTGTTGAGGCTACTGTAGACCTTCATTGCAAAACAGTGTGTTTTAATCAATTATTTGGTGATGTGAATATATTTAGTGTAGTTTTATCTAGAAAGGATAACTTTTAGGATGGTCCTCCCTTCCTCATTTGAGTAGCCTCCGCTGACACACACACACACACACACACACCACACACACACACACACACACAGCGTGCACACACTGCTGAAAGTGAAAACAATGGATTGGCCGTAGATTGCTCCGCCATGCAGGATTTAATTTAGGACCACCGCAAATGTTGGTGTGCGTGTGTGTGTGTGTGTTTGTGTGTTACATAGGTTACATTTCAACATCTACGCCTGGCTTCCCCCTCCCCCTAAACAACACATGCTCAGATTTTTATATTTGATTCATTTCACCTTTATTTAACCAGGTAGGCCAGTTGAGAACAAGTTCTCATTTACAACTTACAATTTACAACTGCGACCTGGCCAAGATAAAGCAAAGCAGTGCGACAAAAACAACAACACAGAGTTACACATTAACAAATGTACAGTCAATAACACAATAGAAAAGTCTATATACAGTGTGTGCAAATGTAGAAGAGTAGGGAGGTAAGGCAATAAATAGGCCAAAGTGGCAAAATAATTACAATTTAGCATTAACATTGGAGTAATAGATTATGTGCAAGTAGAGATACTTGGGTGCAAAAGAGCAAGAGGGTAAGTAATAATATGGGGATGAGGTAGTTGGGTGTGCTATTTACAAATGGGCTGGGGACAGGTACAGTGTTCGCTAAGCTGCTCTGACAGCTGGTGCTTAAAGTTAGAGAGGCAGATATAAGTCTCCAGCTTCAGTGATTTTTGCAATTCGTTCCAGTCATTGGCAGCAGAGAACTGGAAGGAAAGGCGACCAAAGGAAGTGTTGGCTTTGGGGATGACCAGTGAAATATACCTGCTGGAGCGCGTGCTATGGGTGGGTGTTGTTATCGTGACCGGTGAGCTGAGATAAGGCGGGGCTTTACCTAGCAAAGACTTATAGATGACCTGGAGCCAGTGGGTTTGGCAACGAGTATGAAGCGGGGGCCAGCCAACGAGAGCGTACAGGTTGCAGTGGTGGGTAGTATATGGGGCTTTGGTGACAAAACGGATGGCAATGTGATAGACTACATCCAGTTTGCTGAGTAGAGTGCTGGAGGCTATTTTGCAAATGACATCGCCGAAGTCGAGGATCGGTAGGATAGTCAGTTTTACGAGGGTATGTTTGTCGGCATGAGTGAAGGAGGCTTTGTTACGAAATAGGAAGCCGATTCTAGATTTAATTTTGGATTGGCGATGTTTAATATGAGTCTGGAAGGAGAGTTTACAGTCTAACCAGACACCTAGGTATTTGTAGTTGTCCACATGTTCTAGGTCATAACCATCCAGAGTAGTGATGCTAGTCGGGCGGGTGCGGGCAGCAATCGGTTGACAATGCACTTCGTTTTATTAGCATTTAAAAGCAGTTGGAGGCCACGGAAGGAGTGTTGTATGGCATTGAAGCTCATTTGGAGATTTGTTAACTTCTTATGGCTGCAGGGGCAGTATTGAGTAGCTTGGATGAAAGGTGCCCAGAGGTGCCCATTGTAAACTGCCTTCTCCTCAGTCCCAGTTGCTAATTAATGCATATTATTATTCGTATTGGATAGAAAACACTCTGAAGTTTCTAAAACTGTTTGAATGATGTCTGTGAGTATAACAGAACTCACATGGCAGGCAAAAATCTGAGAAAAAATCCAAACAGGAAGTGGGAATTCTGAGGTTGGTCGATTTTCAACACAGCTCCTATTGAACACACAGTGGGATATGGATGAGTTTGCAGTCTGTAGGATGTCAACAGTCTGTAGAACCTTGTCTGATGCCTCTACTGCGAAGTGCGGCCGAAGGAGACAGGAAATAGTCAGGTCTACCATGACCTGTCCATGCTCTGACCATGCGCGTTCACATGAGAGGGAGCTCTGTTCCATCGCACATCTGAAGTCAATGTAATTCTCCGGTTGGAACTTTATTGAAGATTTATGTTAAAAACATTCTAAAGATTGATTCAATACATCGTTTGACATATTTCTACTGACTGTTACGGAACTTTTTGACATTTCATCTGCTTTTAGTGAACGTGCTTCCTGACTTTGGATTTGTTTACCAAACACGCTAACAAAAATAGCTATTGGGACGTAAATGATGGACATTACCGAACAAAACAAAAATTTATTGTGGAAGTGGGAGTCCTGGGAGTGCATTCCGACGAAGATCAGCAAAGGTAAGTGAAGATTTAAAATGCATTTTATGAGTTTTGTTGACTGCACAATTTGGCGGGTAACTGTATGGCTTCCTTTTGTGGCTGAACGCTGTTCTCAGATTATTGAACATTGTGCTTTTGCCGTAAAGCTTTTTTGAAATCTGACACAGCGGTTGCATTAAGAACAAGTTTATCTTTAATTCTATGTAAAACATGTATCTTTCATCAAAGTTTATGATGAGTATTTATGTTATTTGACGTGGCTCTCTGCAATTTCTCCGGATATTTTGGAGACATTTCTGAACATGGCGCCAATGTAAACTGAGGTTTTTGGATATAAATATGAGCTTTATCAAACAAAACATATATGTATTGTGTAACATGAAGTCCTATGAGTGTCATCTCATGAAGATCATCAAAGGTTAGTGATTAATTTTATCTCTATTTCTGCTTTTTGTGATACGTGTATGTTTGAGGAATTTTAATTATGAGATTTCTGTTTGAATTTGGCGCCCTGCACTTTCACTGGCTGTTGTCATATCATCCCGTTAACGGGATTGCAGCCATAAGAATTTAGCACAGTGTCCACAGAAGGGCCAGATTTATCAAATCAAATCAAATGTATTTATATAGCCCTTCTTACATTAGCTGATATCTCAAAGTGCTGTACAGAAACACAGCCTAAAACCCCAAACAGCAAGCAATGCAGGTGTAGAAGCACGGAATGGTAGTTCACTTCCCTCTCGTCCTAACAACACATGCTCAGTTCACTTCCCCTTCCTCCTAACAACACCGCTCAGTTCACTTCCCCTTCCTTCTAAACAACACAGCTCAGTTCACTTCCCCCTCCTTCTAAACAACACCGCTCAGTTCACTTCCTCTTCCTCCTAACAACACAGCTCAGTTCACTTCCCCCTCCTTCTAAACAACACCGCTCAGTTCACTTCCCCCTCCTTCTAAACAACACAGCTCAGTTCACTTCCCCTTCCTTCTAAACAACACAGCTCAGTTCACTTCCCCTTCCTTCTAAACAACACCGCTCAGTTCACTACCCCTTCCTTCTAAACAACACCGCTCAGTTCACTTCCCCCTCCTTCTAAACAACACAGCTCAGTTCACTTCCCCTTCCTTCTAAACAACACAGCTCAGTTCACTTCCCCTTCCTCCTAACAACACCGCTCAGTTCACTTCCCCTTCCTTCTAAACAACACCGCTCAGTTCACTTCCCCTTCCTCCTAACACAGCTCAACTCACTCTCTCACAGACTCTCACACTCTCTTAAAGATTCTCTTACAGACTCTCACACTCTCTTACAGACTCTATCAAAGACTCTACCAGGAGTAGACCTGACCATGCATGGACACAAAGCTGTCATGGTTTCCTATATGAGGTAGAGGAGTAGACCTGACCATGCATGCAGAGGAGTTACGGGAAGGAGGAGGGCTGAAACACTGAGCTAGAAACGACCGACAGCTTGACTCTCCATTGAAGCGTTCTGGGGGTGGGGGGGGGGGGTAAATGGGGCTCCCGAGAAGGTGGAGTGGCCGATGAGACGGCGCTGCTAACAGCTGGGTTACTGAGGGACTGTGGGGTTGCCTCCGTGGTAGGCTGCCTCCCGGACAATCCGCGGAATTACTCCAGAAAATCGTCCAATGCCCGGTCATGGCGTTCCGCCAACATTTGGACACCCTCCATAAGGCCACAAAGCTTTTCCTCGTGCCTCCCGATGGTGGCTCCTTGGGAGCAGATGGCGTCGCGCAGCTGGGTCTGCTGGGTCAGTCATGGCCAGTTCATACTATCAGAGATCAAGGTTAGACCCAGATGCAGACCGTGTCGAAGTAACAATGTTTATTGCAGCAACAGGGGCAAAGGTACAGAATGGTAGGCAGGTTCAGGGAGAGGCAGAGTGGTCAGACGGGCTGGTACAGGGTCAGGACAGGCGAGGGTCAAAAACTAGGAGGAAGAGAAAAGAGAGACGGGAAAAGCAGGAGCTGAATACAAAAACGCTGGTTGACGTGACAAACAATACGAACTGGCAACGGACAAACACAGAACACAGGTATAAATACACATGGGATAATGGGGAAGATGGGCGACAACTGGAGGGGGATGGAGACAATCACAAGGACAGGTGAAACAGATCTGGGCGTGACACATGGAGGTATTTCACCTCTTTCCTGGAAGGCCATGTGTTCCACCTCTTTCCTGGAGGTCCATGTGTTCCACCTCTTTCCTGGAGGGCCATGTGTTCCACCTCTTTCCTGGAGGGCCATGTGTTCCACCTCTTTCCTGGAGGGCCATGTGTTCCACCTCTTTCCTGGAGGGCCATGTGTTCCACCTCTTTCCTGGAGGGCCATGTGTTCCACCTCTTTCCTGGAGGGCCATGTGTTCCACCTCTTTCCTGGAGGGCCATGTGTTCCACCTCTTTCCTGGAGGGCCATGTGTTCCACCTCTTTCCTGGAGGGCCATGTGTTCCACCTCTTTCCTGGAGGGCCATGTGTTCCAACTCTTTCCTGGAGGGCCATGTGTTCCACCTCTTTCCTGGAGGGCCATGTGTTCCAACTCTTTCCTGGAGGGCCATGTGTTCCAACTCTTTCCTGGAGGGCCATGTGTTCCAACTCTTTCCTGGAGGGCCATGTGTTCCACCTCTTTCCTGGAGGGCCATGTGTTCCACCTCTTTCCTGGAGGGCCATGTGTTCCACCTCTTTCCTGGAAGGCCATGTGTTCCACCTCTTTCCTGGAGGGCCATGTGTTCCACCTCTTTCCTGGAGGGCCATGTGTTCCACCTCTTTCCTGGAGGGCCATGTGTTCCACCTCTTTCCTGGAGGGCCATGTGTTCCACCTCTTTCCTGGAGGGGGAGCGGGATTTAGGGAGAAGGGGCAGCTGACATCTTAAGGGTTTTTAATTAATGCATGTGAGACAGGTTACATGTACAACAAGACAGGCAGAGAGGAAGAGAGAAGAAGAACACAGAACAGTTTAACTTCTCTGGGATATGTGGGACGCTTGCGTCCCACTTGGCCAAAAGCCAGGGAAAATGCAGAGCGCCAAATTCAAATAAAATTATATAAAAATCTAACTTTCATTAAATCACACATGTAAGATACCAAATAAAAGCTACACTCGTTGTGAATCCAGCCAACATGTCAAATTTCAAATAGGCTTTTCGGCGAAAGCATACGATGCTGTTATCTGATGATAGAACAACAGTAAACAAAGAGAGTGTAGCATATTTCAACCCTGCAGGCGCAACACAAGACGCAGAAATAAAAATATAAATCATGCCTTACCTTTGATGAGCTTCTGTTGTTGGCACTCAAATATGTCCCATATCACAAATGGTCCTTTTGTTCGATTAATTCCGTCCATATATATCCAAAATGTCCATTTATTTGGCGCGTTTGATACAGAAAAAAACAGCTTCCAATTTGCGCAACATCACTACAAAATATCTCAAAAATTACCTGTAAACTTTGCCAAAACATTTCAAACTACTTTTGTAATACAACTTAAGGTATTTGTAAACGTTAATAATCGATCAAATTGAAGACGGGTCTATCTGTTTTCAATACAGGAGGACAACAAACTAACGCTACTTTTCTAGTCTTGCGCAACTCTCAAACAGTACACATGACGTTACACTGATTCAAGATGGCCGTTCTTCTTCATTGCACAAAGGAATAACCTCAACCAATTTCCAAAGACTGGTGACATCCAGTGGAAGCGGTAGGAACTGCAAACAAGTCCCTTAGAAATCTAGTATCCCAATGAAACCTCATTGAACAGACAGTGACCTCAAAAAAAGAAAAATCTGAATGGTTAGTCCTTGGGGTTTTGCCTGCTACATACGTTCTGTTATACTCACAGACATGATTCAAACAGTTTTAGAAACTTCAGAATGTTTTCTATCCAAATCTACTAATAATATGCATATCTTATATTCTGGGGATGAGTAGAAGGAAGTTGAAATTGGGCACGCTATTTATCCAAAAGTGAAAATTAGTATGTGTCTGGAAGTAGCTAGCCAACGTTAGCTTGGTGCTTGACTTGGTGCTCGTTGTAAGGTCAGAACGCTCATATCAACCCTACTCCTCGCCCAGAACGTCAAGTGTGCGCTCCGAGAGCGAAACGGTCTGAATTTACAAACTGAAATTTTTTCTCTGAATGGGAACACCATGATATTAAGCCACATTTCTTAAAATCAATCCCATAGACTTTGTTAGTATGAAAAAAGTTTAAAATTCTCTGGTAATGCCAATACGGAGCACTATCAAATGCTTCTCAAAGATGTCCTCTGGTGGTCAAACTAGAAATAACTTGCAGTAACAGAAGAAATGGCTGAGAATTAAATGACGTGCCACAGAATGCTGCAGCAGCACGCAGGGTGTGCCGCAGTATGACGCAACTTTTAACCTGTCTAGGACTGGGGTTCCGCTAGCCAACAGCCAATGAAATTGCAGGGTGCCAAATTCAATCAACAGAAATCTCATAATTCAATTTTCTCAAACATACAAGTATTAGGCACCATTTTAAAGATAAAATTCTCGTTAATCCCACCACAGTGTCTGATTTCAAAAAGTATTTTACACCATTTTAAAGATACACTTCTCGTTAATCCAACCACAGTGTCTGATTTCAAAAAGGCTTTTCGGCGAAAGCAGAACATATCATTATGTTAGGTCAGCAACTAGTCACAGAAAGCATACAGCAATTCAAAAAAACTTTACGGAAAAAGCAAACCATGCAATAATCTGAGTACGGCGCTCACATTCACAACCCAAGAAGATATCCGCCATGTTGGAGTCAACATAAGTTGGAAATTGCATTATAAATATTCACTTACCTTTGATGATCTTTGTCAGAATACACTCTCAGGAATCCCAGAGCCAACAATACATTTTTGATTTGTTCCATAAAGTCCATAATTTATGTCCAAATTCCTCCTTTTGTTAGGGCGTTTAGTAAACAAATCGAACCTCACGAGGCGCGGGCAAGTCCAGCGGAAATGTCAGACGAAAATTCCAAAAAGCTATATTACTGGTCGTAGAAACAAATCAAACGATGTATAGAATCAATCTTTAGGATGTTTTTATCATAAATGTTCAATAATGTCCCGACCGGAGAATTCATTTGTCTGTAGAAAAGCAATGGAACGAGAGGTAACTTTCTCATGAACACGCATCATCACGAGACCGAGGCTGCTGGCAGACCTAAAGACTGAAGACTGTTGACATCTAGTGGAAGCCTTAGGAAGTGCAAGATTACCCATATCCCACTGTATATTCAATAGGGGCTGAGTTGAACAACTACAAAACTCAGATTTCCCACTTTCTGGTTGGATTTTTTCTCAGGTTTTTGCCTGCCAAATGAGTTCTGTTATACTCACAGACATCATTCAAACCGTTGTAGAAACTTCAGAGTGTTTTCTATCCAATACTACTAATACTATGCATATATTAGCATCTGGGACTGAGTAGGAGGCAGTTTACTCTGGGCACGCTTTTCATCCAAACGTGAAAATACTGCCCCCTATCCATAAGAAGTTTAAAGGAGGGACCAAAGTACACAACCAAGTGAGGGGAGGTCCTAACTAATCACTGAAGACTTAGACAACCAGGTGAGGGGAGTTGTTAAATAATCACTGACCTTAATTCACCATTCAAGTACAAGGGAGGAGTAAAAACCAGTAGAACCTTTCGACCCTCCATAGAAGGCTTGAAGACGTCAACAACAAACACTCTCTGAGGCTTCGCTCCCTCTCTCCCTCCTTTCCTCCCTCCCTCCTTTCCTCCCTCACTCCCTCTCTCCCTCTCTCCCTCCTTTTCTCCCTCCCTCCTTTCCTCCCTCACTCCCTCTCTCCCTCTCTCCCTCTCTCACTCTCTCCCTCCTTTCCTCCCTCCCTCTCTCACTCTCTCACTCTCTCCCTCTCTCCCTCTCTCCCTCTCTCCCTCCTTTCCTCCCTCCCTCCTTTCCTCCCTCACTCCCTCCCTCTCTCTCTCTCTCTCTCTCCCTCCCTCCCTCCCTAGTAAATTGTCTTTTTTTTTCATCCATCCCCCTTGTTTGATCTTTTTCTCTTTCTGAAAGAAGTAGAAAGTCTTATCTCTGGTGTCTGTCCGCCTGCCTGTCTGCCTGCCTGTCCGCCTGCCTGTCTGCCTGCCTGTCTGCCTGCCTGTCTGCCTGCCTGTCTGCCTGCCTGTCTGCCTGCCTGTCTGCCTGCCTGTCTGCCTGCCTGTCTCCTTGTCTTTCTACCACTGAGATTATTGTTAATGCATGGCTGGAACTAAATCATCACTTGAATTCAGAAAGACAGATTTATTCAAAGTCATTCATAATGAGATGGATGACATTATTCTCCTCTCTCTCTCTCTCTCTCTCTCTCTCTCTCTCTCTCTCTCTCTCTCTCTCTCTCTCTCTCTCTCTCTCAGTAACATTTCTACCTCTAATATCAATACTACCATTTCTACCTCTAATATCTCTACTACTACCATTACCACTAGTATAATTTCTACCTCTAATATTACTACCATTACCACTAGTATAATTTCTACCTCTAATATCTCTACTATTACCATTACCACTAGTATCATTTCTACCTCTAATATCTCTACCACTACCATTACCACTAGTATCATTTCTACCTCTAATATTACTACCATTACCACTAGTATCATTTCTTCCTCTAATATTACTACCATTACCACTAGTATCATTTCTACCTCTAATATTACTACCATTACCACTAGTAGCACTTATACCTCTAATATCTCCACTACTACCATTACCACTGTATCATTTCTACCTCTAATATCTCCACTACTACCATTACCACTGTATCATTTCTACCTCTAATATCTCCACTACTACCATTACCACTAGTAGCATTTATACCTCTAATATTACTACAATTACCACTAGTAACATTTCTACCTCTAATATCTCTACTACCATTACCACTAGTAGCATTTCTACCTCTAATAGAACTACTACTACCATTACCACTAGGAGCATTTATTCCTCTAATATCTCTACTACTAACATTACCACTGGTATCATTTCTACCTCTAATATCTCTACTGCCATTACCACTAGCATCATATAAACCTCTAATATTACTATCATTACCACTATTACTCTCTCTACCTCTATTACTACCATTACCACATTACCAATAGTAGCATTTCTACCTCTAATATTACTACCATTACCACTAGTAACATTTCTACCTCTAATATCTCTACTTCTACCATTGCAGTAGATGTACCTGGTCTGTCATAAAATAATTGAGACAGTATATATAGCTGGTCCGTCATAATATAAAGGAGACAGTAGATCTTGCAGGTCTATCATAATATATTATAGACTGTAGATTTAGCTGGTCTTTCGTAATATAATTGAGACAGTAGATCAAGCTGGTCTGTCATAAAATAATAGAACCAGTAGATCTAGCTGGTCTGCCGTAATATAATTGAAACAGTAGATCTAGCAGGTCTGTCGTAATATAATTGAGACAGTAGATTTAGCTGGTCTGTCGTAATATAATTGAAACAGTAGATCTAGCAGGTCTGTCGTAATATAATTGAGACAGTAGATCTAGCTGGTCTGCCGTAATATAATTGAGACAGTAGATCTAGCTGGTCTGTCATAATATAGTAGAGGCAGAAGATCTAGCCGGTCAGTCATAATATAATAGGGCCAGTAGATCTAGCTGGTCTGTCATAATATAGTAGAGACAGTAGATCTAGCTGGTCTGTCATAATATAATAGAGACAGTAGATCTAGCAGGTCTATCATAATATATTAGAGACTGTAGATCTAGCTGGTCTGTCATAATATAATAGAGACAGTAGATCTAGCAGGTCTATCATAATATATTAGAGACTGTAGATTTAGCTGGTCTGCCATAATATAATAGATCTAGCTGGTCTGTCATAATATAGTAGAGACAGTAGTTCTAGCTCGTCTGTCATAATATAATAGAGACAGTAGATCTAGCTGGTCTGTCATAATATAATAGAGACAGTAGTTCTAGCTGGTCTGTCATAATATAATAGAGACAGAAGATGTAGCTGGTCTGTCATAATATAATAGAGACAGTTGTCGTGGCAAAATCAGATTTAGCTAAGTAACATAGATAGATAAGATGTTATTTTCATCAAATGCTTCTGAGATACTTGTCATTAGAATGGGGCCAGAGAGGGGAGAGGTCAGGCTTGTCTTCATATGTCAATGTATATGTTAAACCATGTGACGGGATGGAGTTATTAATTGGGGAACCAGTTAGTTATCTCATACAATGTCTGTACGCCAGTCACTCCCTACTTTTCTCATAGGGGGAAGGAGTTTGGCCGTGTTTGGAACCATTGTATGTCCCCTCTGAGGTTGCCCTTATGTTGACCTAGTATTTGACCTAAGGGGCTCACTGTCTGATTTTGAGTTTGTCCAGGTTTGGGAGTATCTAGAAATGACAATTGATATATGCCATTGGATGAGGTAATGTTTTGGTAGACAGTGAAGTATCAAGCATGAGATTTAAACCTGGTCTTGGGAGATCAAACTGAACGATGATTTCTAGCTGATGCTGTCTAGCGATAGGATACTCTTCTTTCGGGTAAAGGATTCTTTGTAAGTTGAGAGGGGTGTATCTTGGCTATAAATGAAACTAAGAATTGTTTTGTAGGCACTCTCAGAGAATTCATTTATAGACACTGAATTGATCTGAGAGTCATTAAATGGCTTTGGTGAAGCTTGTATATATATTAAAGATGGAATATATAATTTAACTCTGACTTGGGTGTGGTTGGCTCTCTCTCTCTCTTTATTGAGTAATACAGGAAATTACCACGACACAGTAGATTTAGCTGGTATGTCATAATATAATAGAGACAGTAGATGTAGCTGGTCTGTCATAAAATAATTGAGACAGTAGATCTAGCTGATCTGTCAAAATGTATTAGAGACAGTAGGTCTAGCTGGCATGTCATAATATAATAGAGACATTAGATCTAGCTGGTCTGGCATAATATATTAGAGACAGTAGATGTGGCTGGTCTGTCATAATATAAATTAGACAGTATATCTAGCTGGTCTGTCATAATATAGTAGAGACAGTAGTTCTAGCAGGTCTGTCATAATATGATTGATACAGTAGATCTAGCAGGTAAATCATAATATATTAGAGACTGTAGATGTATCTGGTCTGTCATAATATAGTAGAGACAGTAGATCTATCTTGTCTATCAAAATATATTAGAGACAGTAAATCTAGCTGGTATTTCGTAATATAATTGAGACAGTAGATTTAGCTGGTCTGCCATAAATTAATTGAGACAGTAGATCTAGCTGGTCTGTCATAATATATTAGAGACAGTAGTTCTAGCTGGTCTGTCATAATATACTAGAGACAGTAAATCTAGCTGGTCTGCCATAATATAATTGAGACAGTAGGTCTAGCTGGTCTGTCATAATATAATAGAGACAGTAGATCTAGCTGGTCTGTCATAATATAATAGAGACAGTAGATCTAGCTGGTCTGTCATACTATAATAGAGACATTAGATCTAGCTGGTCTGTCATAATGTAATTGAGACAGTAGATCTAGCTGGTCTGTCGTATTATAATAGAGACAGTAGATGTAGCTGGTCTGTCATAATATAATAGAGACAGTAGATCTAGCTGGTCTGTCATAATATACTAGAGACAGTAAATCTAACTGGTCTGTCATAATATAATTGATACAGTTGATCTAGCAGGTCTATCATAATATATTAGAGACAGTAGATGTAGCTGGTCTGTCATAATATATTAGAGACAGTAGATCTAGCTGGTCTGTCATAATATAGTAGAGACAGTAGATCTAGCTGGTCTGTCAAAATATACTAGAGACAGTAAATCTAGCTGGTATTTCGTAATATAATTGAGACAGTAGATTTAGCTGGTCTGCCATAATATAATTGAGACAGTAGATCTAGCTGGTCTGTCATAATATAGTAGAGGCAGTAAATCTAGCTGGTCTGTCATAATATAATTGAGACAGTAGTTCTAGCTGGTCTGTCATAATATAATAGAGCCAGTAGATCTAGCTGGTATGTCATAATATAATTGAGACAGTAGTTCTTGCTGTCTGTCATAATATAATAGAGACAGTCGATGTAGCTGGTCTGTCATAAAATATTTGAGACAGTAGATCTAGCTGGTCTGTCATAATATAATAGAGACAGTAGATCTAGCTGGTCTGTCGTATTATAATAGAGACAGTAGATGTAGCTGGTCTGTCATAATATAATAGATCTAGCTGGTCTGTCAAAAATAGTAGAGACTGTAGATCTAGATGGTCTGTCATAATATAGTAAAGAGTAGTTCTAGCTGGTCTGTCATAATCTAATAGAGACAGAATATGTAGCTGGTCTGTCATAATATAATAGAGACAGTAGATCTAGCTGGTCTGCCATAATATAATAGAGACAGTAGATCTAGCAGGTCTATCATAATATATTAGATAATGTAGATGTAGCTGGTCTGTCATAATATAGTAGAGACAGTAGATCTAGCTGGTCTGCCATAATATAATAGAGACAGTAGATCTAGCTGGTCTGTCATAATGTAGTAGAGGCAGTAGATCTAGCTGGTCTGTCGTATTATAATAGAGACAGTAGATGAAGCTGGTGTGTCATAATATAATAGAGACAGTAGTTCTAGCTGGTCTGCCCTAATATAATAGAGTCAGTAGTTCTAGCTGGTCTGTCGTAATATAGTAGAGACAGTAGATCTAGCTGGTCTGTCATAATCTAATAGAGACAGAAGATGTAGCTGGTCTGTCATAATATAGTAGACACATTAGATCTAGCTGGTCTCTCATAATATAGTAGAGACAGTAGTTCTAGCTGGTCTGTCATAATATATTACAGACAGTAGATCTAGCTGGTCTGTCAAAATATACTAGAGACAGTAAATCAAGCTGGTATTTCGTAATATAATTGAGACAGTAGATCTAGCTGGTCTGTCATAATATAATAGAGACAGTAGATCTAGCTGGTCTGTCGTATTATAATAAAGACAGTAGATCTAGCTGGTCTGTCATGATATAGTAGGGGCAGTAAATCTAGCTGGTCTGTCATAATATAATTGAAACAGTAGATCTAGCTGGTCTGTCATAATATAATTGAGATAATAGATCTAGCTGGTCTGTCATAATATAGTAGAGGCAGTAGATCTAGCTGGTCTGTCATAATATAATAGAGACAGTCGATGTAGCTGGTCTGTCATAATATAAATTAGACAGTATATCTAGCTGGTCCGTCATAATATAGTAGAGACAGTAAATCTAGCTGATCTTTTAAAATTTAATTGAGAGAGTAGATTTAGCTGGTCTGTCGTATTATAATAGAGACAGTAGATCTAGCTGGTCTGACATAATATAATAATGACAGCAGATGTAGCTGGTCTGTCATAATATAGTAGAGACAGTAGTTCTGGCTGGTCTGTCATAACATACTAGAGACAGTAAATCTAACTGGTCTTTCGTAATATAATTGAAACAGTAGATCTAGCTGGTCTGACATAATATAATAATGACAGTAGATGTAGCTGGTCTGTCATAATATAGTAGAGACAGTAGTTCTGGCTGGTCTGTCATAACATACTAGAGACAGTAAATCTAACTGGTCTTTCGTAATATAATTGAGACAGTAGATCTAGCAGGTCTATCATAATATATTAGAGACAGTAGATGTAGCTGGTCTGTCATAATATAGTAGAGACAGTAGTTCTGGCTGGTCTGTCATAACATACTAGAGACAGTAAATCTAGCTGGTCTGCCATTATATAATTGAGACAGTAGGTATAGCTGGTCTGTCATAATATAATAGAGACAGTAGATCTAGCTGGTCTGTCATAATATAACAGAGACAGTAGATCTAGCTGGTCTGTCATACTATAATAGAGACATTAGATCTAGCTGGTCTTTTATAATATAATAGATCTAGCTGGTCTGTCAAAAATAGTAGACACATTAGATCTAGCTGGTCTCTCATAATATAGTAGAGACAGTAGTTCTAGCTGGTCTGTCATAATATATTACAGACAGTAGATCTAGCTGGTCTGTCAAAATATACTAGAGACAGTAAATCTAGCTGGTATTTCGTAATATAATTGAGACAGTAGATTTAGCTGGTCTGCCATAATATAATTGAGACAGTAGATCTAGCTGGTCTGTCATAATATAATAGAGACAGTAGATCTAGCTGGTCTGTCATAATATAATAGAGCCAGTAGATCTAGCTGGTATGTCATAATATACTAGAGACAGTAGTTCTTGCTGTCTGTCATAATATAATAGAGACAGTCGATGTAGCTTGTCTGTCATAAAATATTTGAGACAGTAGATCTAGCTGGTCTGTCATAATATAATAGAGACAGTAGATCTAGCTGGTCTGTCGTATTATAATAGAGGCAGTAGATGTAGCTTGTCTGTCATAATATAATAGATCTAGCTGGTCTGTCAAAAATAGTAGAGACAGTAGATCTAGATGGTCTGTCATAATATAGTAAAGAGTAGTTCTAGCTGGTCTGTCATAATCTAATAGAGACAGTAGTTCTAGCTGGTCTGTCATAATATAATAGAGACAGTAGATCTAGCTGGTATGTCATAATATAAATTAGACAGTAGATCTAGCTGGTCTGCCATAATATAATAGAGACAGTAGATCTAGCAGGTCTATCATAATATATTAGATAATGTAGATGTAGCTGGTCTGTCATAATATAGTAGAGACAGTAGATCTAGCTGGTCTGCCATAATATAATAGAGACAGTAGATCTAGCTGGTCTGTCATAATGTAGTAGAGGCAGTAGATCTAGCTGGTCTGTCGTATTATAATAGAGACAGTAGATGAAGCTGGTGTGTCATAATATAATAGAGACAGTAGTTCTAGCTGGTCTGCCCTAATATAATAGAGTCAGTAGATCTAGCTGGTCTGTCGTAATATAGTAGAGACAGTAGATCTAGCTGGTCTGTCATAATATAATAGAGACAGTAGATCTAGCTGGTCTGTCATATTATAATAAAGATAGTAGATCTAGCTGGTCTGTCATGATATAGTAGGGGCAGTAAATCTAGCTGGTCTGTCATAATATAATTGAAACAGTAGATCTAGCTGGTCTGTCATAATATAATAGAGACAGTAGATGTAGCTGGTCTGTCATAATATAAATTAGACAGTATATCTAGCTGGTCTGTCATAATATAGTAGAGACAGTAAATCTAGCTGATCTTTTAAAATTTAATTGAGAGAGTAGATTTAGCTGGTCTGTCGTATTATAATAGAGACAGTAGATCTAGCTGGTCTGCCATAATATAATTGAGACAGTGGGTCTAGCTGGTCTGACATAATATAATAATGACAGTAGATGTAGCTGGTCTGTCATAATATACTAGAGACAGTAAATCTAACTGGTCTTTCGTAATATAATTGAGACAGTAGATCTAGCAGGTCTATCATAATATATTAGAGACTGTAGATGTAGCTGGTCTGTCATAATATAGTAGAGACAGTAGTTCTGGCTGGTCTGTCATAACATACTAGAGACAGTAAATCTAGCTGGTCTGCCATTATATAATTGAGACAGTAGGTATAGCTGGTCTGTCATAATATAATAGAGACAGTAGATCTAGCTGGTCTGTCATAATATAACAGAGACAGTAGATCTAGCTGGTCTGTCATACTATAATAGAGACATTAGATCTAGCTGGTCTTTTATAATATAATAGATCTAGCTGGTCTGTCAAAAATAGTAGAGACATTAGATCTAGCTGGTCTGTCATAATCTAATAGATCGAAGAAAAAAGGAAAAGAGACAAAAAAATTAATATAGAATAGCAGAATTACAAGTAAAAATCAAGAAATAAAATAAAATTAGACGTAAATGAAAAATAAACGGGAATCGGTTAGTCAGTAAAATAAATGGGAATACTGAAAGAACCCGGAGAGCCGCATTAACGTAAGGATCAGGCTCTCTCAGATTAAAATTTTGGAAAGATAGCAGTGGGTTAGAATGTGTTGCCTTAGTCTCTTGAGAATCTATATATAGAGGACAGACTGCAAGCTAGATATACTAGGCTCCGGTAAATGTGCATAATATGGTAGAGTAACTAAGTATAGACTGACTCCTAGCTGAGATTTAACTGACTGTGTGTGTGCTCATATATATATATCAGCGACTAGAACGTACATCATAGCATAGACATGCGTATTCACGTTCTACGACTAATTATTATGACAGACCAGCTAATCTAGTCTCTATATATTATGAACGACACTACATCTACTGTCATATTAATTTATTCAGACCAGCTAGACCACTGTCTCAATATATTATGCAGACCAGCTAGATCTACTGTCTCTATTATATAGACAGACCAGCTAATCTACTCTCAATTAAATTTTAAAAGACAGCTAGATTTACTGTCTCTACTATATTATGACAGACCAGCTAGATACTGTCTAATTTATATTATGACAGACCAGCTACATCTACTGTCTCTATTATATTATGACAGACCAGCTAGATCTACTGTTCAATATTTATGACAGACCAGCTAGTTTCCTGCACCTACTTATATTACAGACCAGCTAGATCTACTATCTTTATTATATATGACAGACCAGCTAGATCTACTGTCTCTATTATATTATGACAGACCAGCTAAATCTACTGTCTCTACTATATTACGACATACCAGCAAGATCTACTGCTCAATTTAGGGCAGACCAGCTAGAACTATTAGTCTCTCTATTATATTATGACACCCAGCTATCTACTGTCTCTATATATAGACAGACCACCTAGATCTACTGCCTCTACTAATTATGACAGACCAGCTAGATCTACTGTCTCTATTATATTATGACAGACCAGCTAGATCTACTGTCTCTACTATATTATGACAGACCAGCTACATCTACATTATCTAATATTATGATAGACTGCTAGATCTACTGTCTCTATTATATTATGCAGACCACTAGATCTACTGTCTATTTATATTATGACAAACCAGTAGATCTACTGTCTCTATTATATTATGACAGACCAGCTAGAACTACTGTCTCTATTATATTATACCAGACCAGCTAGAACTACTGTTACTATATTATACAGACCACTAGATCTACTGTCTCTATATTTTGACAGACCAGCTAGATCTATTATATATTATGACAGACAAGCTACATCTACTGCTCTATTATAATATGACAGACCAGCTAGATCTACTGTCTCTATTATATTATGACAGACCAGCTAGATCTACTGTCTCAATATTTTATGACAGACCACTACATCGACTGTCTCTATTATATTATGACAGACAGCTAGATCTACTGTCTCTATATATTATACAACCAGCTAATCTACTGTCTCAATTATATTACACAATACCAGCTAGATTACTGTCTCTATATATTTTGACAGACCAGCTAGATCTACTGTCTTTAATATATTATGACAGACCAGCTATAACTACTGTCTCTATATATTATGAGAACCAGCTAGATATTACTGTTCCTACTATTTTTGACAGACCAGCTAGATCTATTTATTATAAAAGACAGCTAATCTATGTCTCTATAATATGACAGACCACTAGATCTACTGTCTCTTATATTATGACAGACCAGCTAGATCTACTGTCTCTATATTATTATGACAGACAAGCTACATCACTGTCTTATTATATTATGACAGACAGCAAGACTACTGTCTCTATATATTATGACAACCAGCTAGATCTACTGTCTCTTATATTATGACAGACCATAGATTTACTGCCTCTACTATATTATGACAGACCAGTCTAGATCTACTGTCTCATTATATTATGCAGACCAGCTAAATCTACTGTCTCAATTATATTACGAAACCAGCTAGATTTACTGTCTCTATATATTTTGACAGACCAGCTAGATCTACTGTCTTAATATATTATGACAGACCAGCTAAACTACTGTCTCTACTATATTATGAAGACCAGCTATCTAATGTTCTACTATTTTTGACAGACCGCTACATTTCCGGT